>NW_017729022.1:77247135-77284121 GCF_001723915.1 Gavialis gangeticus
TGAAGAAACACACACACACACACACACACATGCACGTACACAGACCCCCCCTTGGGAGGGAGCTCCATGAAGAAACACACACACACACACACACACACACACACACACACACACACACGGCCCTCACTTTGGAGGGAGCTCCCTGAAGAAACACACACATGCACACACAGACCCCCTTGGGAGGGAGCTCTGTGAAGAAACACACACACACACATGCATACACACACATACACAGCCCTCACTTTGGAGGGAGCTCCCTGAAGAAACACACATATGCATACACACACAGCCCCACTCCCCCCCTTGGGAGAGAGCTCCATGGAGAAACACACATGGATGCACATATGCACACACATCCACATCCACACACATGCACACACAGACCCCCTCCACCCCCCACCCCCCGGGAGGGAGCTCCAAGAAGAAACACACACATGCATACACACACACACATGCACATGCACACACAGCCCCCCTTTGGGAAGGAGCTCCATAGAGAAACACACACACATATACACATATATACACACATGCAGATGCACACACAGCCCTCCCTCTGGAGGGAGCTTCCTGAAGAAATGTCCCACCCCCCCCTCCCCCAGAGGGAGCACCCTGAAGAGGCCCCAGAGGCCAAAGGGAAGCAGAGCTGGCCCCAGTGGGAGTCTGGCCCCCCTTCACTGCCTGTAAGGGAGAAGGGGTGCTGGGGCATCCCCATGCCTCCTCCTCCCTCCCTGGCCCTGCTCCTGAAAGGGGCCCTGAGGAGTAGTTTGAGGACTCATAGGATAATGGAAGAGATCCATGGTCTCAGCTCAGGGTGGATTTACTGAAACAGCCACTGGCTATAGCCTTGCTTGGAACGAGGGCAGATCCTTACGTGGAAATATTAAAAAGCTCCAGGGGGAGGAGTGGGGACTTCATGGGCTGGGGAAACACAGGTGGGATTTTGGCCTCATCTGTTCTGCGTACGAGGGGTGCTCCAGAGGACAGAAGGGCAGCAGTTGTAACCCACCCCCCCTTTCACAGTGGGTAGCTAGCTAGAGACCTGTATTGTGCCAGAAATACCATAACTTTGATCCCCAGAGAAACAGGGGCAAACCGTACCCTTGGATAAGCCCTTTCACTCTGATTTCCGTGGCATGGAACATCCTCTGCCTAGAGTCGCATTTGGCCCTTGCTTTGCTGCTGCTCAAAAAACTAACTCTAACAACGGTTGCTTTATTGCTTTTTTGAGCTGTTGTCATTCCTTTTATTAGAATCTTCGTTACGTCTTGA
This sequence comes from Gavialis gangeticus, assembly GCF_001723915.1. Taxonomy (NCBI): domain Eukaryota; kingdom Metazoa; phylum Chordata; order Crocodylia; family Gavialidae; genus Gavialis; species Gavialis gangeticus. The sequence continues at coordinate 77,248,408 of NW_017729022.1, forward strand.
AGAAAGGCTGGGAAGACACTGCCAAATTTTGCTTAGTTTTCTTGCTGTGAAAACAGGGTAACACTGTTGTTGCCCGAGTGAGAGTACAATTTCTTCCATTGATTTAGAGATCATCTTGCAGCTAGTTCACAATTTCATAGCTGGATTCCCTCTCGCCCCATCCCCCCTTTTTTCCTTTCAAAGTTGGGCTACTTACACGCAATGGGGAACTTTTTATTTCTTGGAGAGTCCTCCTGCGCCTGTTGCTTACTCTCTACCTGATGTCACCCTCTTCTGTTTTGGACATCACAAGGGGTTGTGTTTCAAAGATGAATGAATGCGTTGCTAATAAATACATCATTAACTGAACATCTTAAAGCTGGAATCCCATCAGGGATTAAGCCTGCCACCATGTCTGTTGGGCCTTGTTTATAAACTCTGTAGAATTGTTGCACTGTGTATAATGCCTTTTCCTGAGTGAGTACCTGGCAGTGCCTGGCAGATGAGGCTATGCTAACTAGACTCCATTAGTCTGAATCAAAAGGTCCAGGTGGAAGAACATACTATCTAGAGGTCATCAGCTCTGACACTTGTTGCCTTTCCTTTTATTCCACTAGAGCTTTGGTTTGGCATTGTTACAGGCCTGTTACACACCAGACATGTGCCCTCCCCCAAAAGTCAAGCTTTGCAAATTTGTTCAAATGTGGGGATTACTGTAAGGGGACTCAATATTTAATGGATCTCTTGAATGGTCCATTAGAGCACATGTGCAGTGAGAATTTTACTTGGGGTTTATTTTAAACAGGCCAAAAAAAGTGGCAAAAGTGAACAGTGTAAAATTGAAATACCCATCAAGAGAAATTGTCCAAAAGAAGTCCCCCCCATGTGAAAGAGATCATGTATGTTTATGGCATGAAAAGTTGTTTGCTGTTGCAATAGAGAGAAGTTTGGTGGAAGCGAAAGAAGGTGGCACTGTGGAATTTAGTGACTATCCCTATGTCTGTGTGTATCTCTGTGTATGAGAGGGAAGAGTAGAAAAATTATGTCTCTCTGGACTGAATCTGAACTAAACATCTTTGTATCCGGGGACTGAGGCAGCTTTTACTCAGAAAGATGTCTATGGACTTTAGTGGGCTTTGGCATGGGCTTTTGGATAGAAAGGTGGGAGGGAAATTTGCTGCTTTCTTTAGCATGGGTGTGTACACACGTGAGCCAGAGAATTTCATAGTTCATAGTAGTTAGAGGCTTGTTTTTGTTTTTTATTTTGTTTTTTTAAGGTATTTTACTTAAGTGCATATGAAAGCACATACATACATATACAGATACTGCTTTTGTTTGTAAACCTGGTCTGGCTAAAAGAAATAAATGCTACAGACTTCTGCAAGCATAGTTCTGTATGTCAGGGGTGCGATTTGTGACTCTTGTAATTGTGCTGGCAGAGACCCTTGTTTTTCTCATGGATGGTTTTACTCTAGTGCTACAAAGCACACCGCTGCTGGTGTTATACCACCATTCACAACAGTACAATATAGCAGTGTTACTGCAGCAGTAAAGTGATATAAGCTCTACTCAGTAAAGGTAAAGTTTTGCCAGTATGGAAACTGCTCCTTTTCTAGGGGCATCTGCCTGCACAGCTGTGTAATTTATTGATCGTGGCTCACCACACCTCTGACAGCTGTGCTGGACGTGGTCTAACTATGTCAATGTGTCCTTATGGACATTTTTCCACTGTGGCAAATGGTGCCAACAGGGGAGTGCCTATTACAAGTTTGGATATTGTTCCTTGGTTGACATGAGACGCATTGCATGACTTCTAGCAGCCTGCTTTCCACCATGGTATGATGGAGACTTTACACAGGTAGGTGGAAGAACTGCTTTCATGCATGAGCTCTCAAAGTGTCCTAATTTGACACACACTATTAAATTTTAGAGAATTTCTTCCATGCCTTAATGGGGATATGACTTACAAAGAGAAGCACAATTTACAATTTGGGCACTGTGGATTAAGCTGGCTTTGCTCAAGGAGGTGGCTTTTCTTCTCAAGCCACCTCCCTTGCCTCTCTTCCTAATAAGATGTGGTGTTTTCCATGGGAATAGGTCCATGAATAACACTGTAAGTCTCACTTCAGCATGTATGACCATCTGCAGATTAGTGCATCAAAAACATTTTAGGACTTTAACTGAGGAAATCTGTTTATTTCAAGCTTCTCCATAACAAACCATTCAAAATGCTGTCTTTGAACAAACTAGGTCAATGTAATGCACACACAGAGTGTTCCTCATATGTTTGGGGTGTCTTACATTCAGTCTAACTATATTTCCGGTATGCTTGTCTGTGATTTATCCTTCTTGGACTGCCTTGTTCATAGGGAGCCTATGAAGCAAATTTACTGCTGCAGGTCATTCTCCATTCTTGGCATCTGTAGCAGCCTTAAGCATAAATTTCAGCTTCGTTTTCTACCCAGTCAATATCTCTGGGTTTCCATGGTGCCCTCAGTCTTGTGTCTACATATTGATGTCTGACAGCAGGAATATCATTCTGTGCTGCTATATATACTTAGTAAAACTGTCAAGGCCATTTAGGATCTGTATTACTAATTTATATCTATATCCTGATATTATTAGTAGTTGTTAAACTTTGGCTGATAGAATTGGCTACATAAGGAATCAACAGCAATAATAAACTTCGGGCATGGCTCATGGAATTTATGTTTTTGAAATGGGCAAAATAGCCAAGTTTTAGTTAGTTTGAGTGGTTTAGAACCAGGTGGGCATAATGGAGTTTTTGAAAACACCTAGGCTTTAGTGGCTCCCTTGTCACTTAGGTGTGTTTAAAAGGTTATGCATTGTGTCTGTCTAAATGCATAGAATTCTTAGAGCTGGTTTGGTTGAAGTAGCTGAGTGTGCATTACAAAATAGGTGTGAGCAGAGTCAAAGTGTGGAAGTCTAACATCAGTTGGAGTCTTTCTATAAAAAGCTTTGTTCAGAAGAAGCTCTCTAATAAAAATAGGGAAAAAATTAAGCTAAGCTATGGCCATTAGAATGCAGATGCTTGTCTTTTAGTAAAATAACCTACTTTAACAATAATTTTGTTGCAACTCTGGAAGTAGTACAACAAACTTTTAGAAGTGTGGTGGTGGTGAAATCTTCTGATACAAGGAACACTTTTCACAGTGTCATTAATTATTGGGGGGGGGAGCTCCTAAGCAAGGAGTACTGCTAGCATTGCAATGTTTGCGCTCATATCCTTAGTCATATTGACTTGAAAGTGGAAGGTACCCTGGGATATTCAACTAAAGACATTTACTCCTTGGTGGTGAAATTTGCTAGCCATAGGACAGAGGAATCGGTACTTTGAATCAACTTTATGTCCACAGAATAAGTTGCTTGCATTTTATTCAATGTAGTGGTAATATTAAATTGAGGCTAGTCTACTCCAAGAAATATTTCATTTCTTTTCAAATGCAGTAAATAACATGACATTCTAGAACATCAAGACTGAGAAAGTATTTTCCATTATAACCCGTGTCCGGTTCCTGTGTCTGTCAGCAACAAGGTTTCAGTTGCTGATCATCAGTTGTCTCAGTTTGATTCTTTACAGTTTCATACCTTTAGTGGAGTTTGTGAATTTATGAAATTAGAAAGGGTGACTTTAGATGATGATAAGCAAGTGCTGTAACAGAAACACACAAACTTTTAGCAAATGAGATTCAGATTTTATATAGGCATCCAAGTATTAATGGGTTTACTAGTAATAAATAATGAAGGAAGAGAAATTCAGATATCTAGGAAAATTACATCTAAACAGTTTCCAAGCTGCTGTACAATGGCTGGCCTGTATAATAGTATTTACAGAATTCAATGTGTTAAGTTACTGTTGGGGTTGGATCTCTTGTAATTAGTATCTTGAGGTCAGTAGCATGATTAGGGTAAAGGAGATTTTAAGATTAAGGAAACTACATATCTTTTGATGTGATCTGCAAAGATTTGACCTTCTATTAGCTGAGATTGACATTTCTTGGGGAAAAAATGTCTTCAATCATAATATCTTTATGAGAATGACCTATCTAATGAAGTTAAGAGCTAGCAATTGGTGTCAATCTGTTGCTTACCATGTACTGCTTACTTCAAATTGCCAGCAAAGGTCTTTCTGTATTGTCAAGTTCATTAGTGGGTTTCAGCAGCCTTTTCAGTACTGTAAAAGATTCGCCTATTTTGTTACCTGCAATGTTGAGGAGACTTATGTCCCAAAGTAAAAGTTGTTCAATGCATTTATGTGCCATGCTGTTATATGGCAAGGGTAATTGTTCTTAACCAGAATAAGTGACTCTACACAAATCATGATATGCCACGTGCTATTGTGGGAGGAGGGAGGCAACACATTTGTACTTCACTGGTGATACCAAAGTTCTGTGTAAAAGTGATTCCGGATACAGGACGTCTCTTTGGCCTCATCCCTTCTTTGTTACCCTGTTACAGTGAAATTTAGTTTTGAATCGTATAGCTCTAGGAGGTGAGCAGAGCTGCTATTTCATTTTGGTTGATGGATAATGTAATAATTCTGAGTGATTCAGTTTGCGGGGAAATCCATTTGCTCAGCAAAGAAGAGACTGGTGTGTTGATGTCCTGTGAGAAAACAGTTTAAGTTTTGCTGTTATCAGCAACACCAGTGATAGTCTGGGAAAAGTGTAGAGTTACAGTAATATTATTTGCTTCAGGATTACAGGGGTTTCAGAAATCATGTCTGGAGAATGGTAGGGATTGGAGCCCTAATTAAGCAATCCATTCCTATTTAGCCAAGTCCTATACCAGAGCTTCAGTTTCAATCAGGGAACAACTATTATACCTTTTATACTGAACCATCTTGTCTTATCCTTTGGTTTTATTTTAGTGTTACATGCACACTGGCATTAATTTGCCTGACTGTTTGAGATGGTCTCTTGATGGATGTTTAAATGATACTCAGCTTTGATTATACAGTTACGACAACAGTTTTGGTTTTATACCTATCGTACTGCAGGCATCCAAAAATGCTATACAACATATGTAGGTACTGCAGTGAAAATATAGGAACGACTGTGTACAGGCAGTTCTCGACTTACAATGTTTCAAGTTACAATGTTTCTCCCTTACAACATTTATAAATTGACACCCTGTTTCAACTTTATGACGTCAGTTTCAATTTTACAATGCTTGATCTGATGTGACGCCACGCCAGTGAACATGTTCGCTGTGTCACTTATCTTCCTGCAGAACAGCTGTCCAAACTTCCTTGGACACTTTCTTTAAGAAATCAGACAGGACTCCAGAAAAACCTGCAGCCAAGACTCCTGAGAAGACTCTAGCCACGAACCCTTCAAAAAGTCCAGCAGTCACCTCAAAGAAGTCCTTCCAAATCAATATGATTGCTATTTACAATATCAATACATGAATGTAGCTATATTACTCCTCTATAATTGATCGAGTACAACATTCTGGGGTATTTTGGGTGAAAATAGGGAATCGGGCCTTGGTTCAGGAACCAATTCCCCCATTTATAACATTGTTTCTTATGAGAAAATCGGTTCTGAGTTGCCACATTTTGACTTAAGACACGGTTTTCAGGAACCAATTGTGTCCTAAGTCCAAGGACTGCCTGTACTCAGCATTAGTTGTCTCACATCATAGGACATGAGTGTTTCCATTACTGAAGCACCCAAAATATGCTAGGTGCTGTCTACATATACACGAAGATGCAGTCCTTGTCCCTAAAAGCTATAGCTCATAGTTAACAAAAAGTAGCTGAAGGGTGAGGAAAGGGTTCCAGTGTGTAAATAAAGCAGGCAGAGTGATAAGTGACATTTTTAAGTTTCACAACATACAAAATACTTGGATACAGGCTGGGTGTATGAACTGCCCCATGCTATCCTCCCTACACAGTCTTTCTTGGAAGGACACAAACCTGGTCTTTTGAAAGGAGGAATTATGTCCATTACACATTGTTCATTAAACACACATTGGGATTATCCTTGAGTCTCTTTCAGAGACTGACATGTGAAGAAATTTGGGAATAATATCTCATCAGAAGAATGGGACTTCTTAACAACATGATACTTTCCTTACAGTATTATGGCACTGCACAGTCTGTGCTGGGTATGAGCCCCATGTCCTGCCAGGGGCGATGAACTTGTGGTTTCTGCTCATGTGTCAAGATTGCTACCAACTCTATTAGAATTATTTCCCTCTTTCCACTGGGTTGGAACTGAATATTCAAGTCCTTACTTTGGGGCAAAGCTTATACTACAGTGAGTAAACACTGTAGGATTCAGCCTATAATTTTGACAGAATATATTCTTTGTTGTATTGACATTTGCTGATAAATTATTCAAAATTAAGTTACATAGGTTCATAACAAATTGTAGCTATCATTTTAGCAGCCTTGCCTTACTCTTTTTCCATCACTCCTTTAAAGTCAGTGGGATTACTAGTGGATTGTTGTGCTATTCAGTAAGATTAAGGATACTAGAACCTGGTTTGAATTGGAGAACGAGCTTCCATTCTTATTGCCATCCATCTTGCTAGCAGAATGGAATTTCTCTGTCTCTTCAGTTAAAACCATAAACAATACTTATCCAGAAACTGTCTTCCACCAAGAATAAATACAAATATTGTGATCCCCTTGCTTTGGCTACCCAGCAAGGTTTAGCCTTTGCTTTTCTGAGGTAAAAAGCTCCATTTGCCACCTTAGTGACTCAGCTTCCCTTTTGGTGCTGTGTGAAGGCCCCCTGAGATGTTCTGATTGCCTCCCACTGGCTTGTGCCACCTGACTGGCTTGTTTATTTGGATTGCTCTGTTCCCAGAGGTCACAATGATGTTTTTGTTTGTGTGAGAGTCTTTTGCTTCTATTAGGAGCCTGGCCTGGTGCAGCTGAGCATACAATGGGGAGCAATGGGTGAAAAAATTCTACTGATTTTTCCTTTCCCTGCCAACAGAAAGATTTTCAGTAACCTTATGGGCATCCCAAATCCTAGATCCATCTGTATCACACTTGTTCAATGCTATTTTTGAAGAATTGTCCCTTTGCCCCAGATTTCTTGCCTGCCTTGCATATTGTCAGATTTGCTTTTGCTAATCTTTATAACAGATGCTTGTTTAAGTAAAATGATAATTTGGCAGATCAGTGATTTCCCCCCCCATTGTTTATAAGGTATCCCTTTGTGTCTGGGACAGCATACCTTTTACACTGCAGTCTCTATTTTATGCTCTTTAGGCAGCAGAGAAGGAAAGCCTGACTATGGACCTAGTTATAATCCATGGTCCTGTGGCCAATTTTACATTGGCCAGAGCTCCACAGAATCCAGAGGAGCCAGGGGGTTGTCTTTAACATTTCCATTGGTAACAATATTAACAATTAAATATTTACAATATTTAATATGTAACAAAAGGGGCCAGCTGGTGATTTATTGAGCACCTGAAAGGGAGTGAAGCTTATAGAGGGGAGTGGCAAGGGAGGTAGTTGTTCTCCATCTACACTTGATGGAGAGTTTCCCTGTGCCCAAAGAATATCCAGCTGAGGAAGCACGCGCGTGTGTGTGTGTGCATACATGCACATAGGGGCAGGGAGGGAATGGGTGGTAGGGAGATTCTGCTCCCTTTCTGTGTACCTTCTGGCATTCATCTGAATTTTGGACTAGTATATCTTGGATATGTGTTCGTATGGTTGTAGGGGTGTGTGGGTAGAGGGTATTTAGGAAAGACTTCTCCTTCGCAAACACAGGCCCAAGTCTTGAAAAGGCCTATGCATTGCCATAACTTTGAAATAAATGGGACTACTCAGAGGGTGTGTCTACACATGCACATTTACTGCACAGTATTTGAAATTACTGCACAGTATGGGCATGCGTCTACGTGTGCATGCCTGTACTGCACAGGAAATATGGTGACTTATGCCGACTTGAGTGTAAATTTGATACCAATTAGGCATTGATTTATGCCTAATTAGGTACTGTGTGGTAATGCATGTGTAGCCGTGTTACTGCACAGTAACCCAAGGGGTCTCTCTGTTGGACCTGCCCAGCCATTAGGGGGTCAGCCTGAGCCCAATCCCAGGGCTCCTGGCTGGTCACCTCTCCTGGCTTCAGTTTGGAACTAAGGGTAGTCCCAAGTGCTGGCAGCTATGTGGCCAGAGGCTGGAGCTCCCCCTGGTGGCCATAGGGGCACATTACAGGCTGCTCTGACCTGGGACTAAATTTAGTTCCAGGTTGTCTGCCTGTGTAGATGCCAGCTTATTCCTGTTTACTGCACAGTAAATTACTTCACAATAAATTTAATCTGGTGTAAATGCACATGTAGACATGTCCATCGTGTAAACCTTTAGCCTGTGTCTAAAGTCTTTGCTGGATTGGCAGTTTACATGGTAAGATTTTCTAAGCACAACTGATCTGATTCAAAATCTGTGTGAGTGTAGCAAGTTTCTATATCCATTTCCACTTTCCTTCTCCAAATATATTTGTGTAGGAGAAATCCATGTGATAAGGCTTGAGGTTTTGGAGCACTGAATTCATTGTGGATCTTGGCTTCACTTACCATCTTCCCTAGGATGCATTCAAGCATTTCAACTCCCTGGGCAGCTTCAAACAGCTGCCCATTTATTTAAAAACAAAATCAGATAGCAAGAGAAATGGTTTTCTCTGCCTCTGAATATAAACCTTGTGTCATCTTCCATTCTGGGATTGTACCTGTTGAGGGCTCAGCATGAGTCAGTTACAGCTTTTCTATTCCTTAAATGTCATGGTCAAGACTGATATTTCACAGGGCCTTGTTACATGTTGCACTTTGAGCTGATCAAATGTTGACTGATGTTAGTGTTAGCTTGAGTTTGGAGCAGTCACACAGTCAAACCAACAGGGGCCTTGAGGACTGAACGGTAAGAATCCCCCCCCCCATCCTATTCAGACTTCCCCCCTGCTTCCTGCCCCATGGGGCTTCCCCTGTTCTTCCCCTGCCCCCAGGGCTCCCCTCCTGCTCTTTGGGGATCTCCCTGGCCCCAGGGCTCCCTGATACCCCCTGGCTTACTTTTGGCTGCTGCTGGGGTGCTTCTCTTCTCTGGGTTGAGCCCAGTCCAGAGAGAAGGGGTGGCAGGGGTCAGTGGGTTCCCTTTTCCTTCCCTCCCTTCTCCACCCATGGACAGTGTTGGCAGCCAAAAGTAAGCTGGGGGATGGTGCGGGAGCATGAGCAGAGGTCTGGGGGGTGAGGAAAGCAAGCCTGAACTGTGGGGGCAGGAGGCAGCAGGTCTGATTAGGGCTGTTGAAGGTGGGGAAGGGAGGCAGCGGGAAGTGGGCCTGATCTGGGGCAGCGGGGGAGGCAGGGTGGGTGGGGCATTTATACTAACGTGTAGCCTAGAATGGCTACATGTTGGTGTAACACAGGTTGGTAACATAGATGATATGAATTATTCTTAAGCCACCTAAACAGTGCTTAAAACTAGGTCCACGTGCTAGTGTGCGGACAATCCAGGGGTTAAGAGCTCCAGGGGTCACCTAAAATTAATATGTAACAAGGCCTATAGTCTTACAGGTGTAAAACCAGAATCTCTTGTTCCAAAAATAGGCAGAGGGGAGGATTCTCAGCCTTCTAGTGTTCCAAACTTTGCTTTTACCTCTGAAAGGGGCCAGAGTATTGGACTTTAAATTTAAACATATTTTGTACATCTGGTTGAAATGGAAACATCCTGTAAATGTTTTTTTTTTCATTTTTAAACTGACTGCAGAGGTGGTGAACATTTTGACATGAGAAAAAAATGGGGGTGAATCTGGAAGAAAAGTGTGAATACCTTTCCTCTTTTGATGAGATCACCTACCATAGTATAGAAAAGTTATTTTAGGTATTTTTTGAAGTTTTGTTATTCCCTTTGATCTTTGTCCAGCTGGACTGATAGTAATAACTAATATGCCTTTTTGTTTTATGGTAGAATTGCATGAAAAATTGTTCTGATGATTATTTTTTTTAAACTCTCTTGCCATACATAGGCAAGTAAATATACAGTCATTTGCACTGACAAAGAGAGCTATTGAGAATTACTGGAATTAGACAATTAGCATACAAGTAAAAGAATAAAAATATAAATATAATACACTACAGAATGTACTTTGTTCATTTAATTGACATGTACTATAATTTAGTTTAAATTATTTATGATTACACACTGTGGAAAGTATGCCTATAATTGGAAACAACTGATTTTTGTATGTTAATTGTAGGGTGTAGGGTTAGTGAAGAGTTTTTTGAGGGAAAAGTGTGTGTGTGTGTGTGTGTGTGTGTGTTTTAGGTGTACATACATTACATGTCTATCTTCTATTTTGCTCAGAGATTGTTTAAATTATCAATAAACTGGAGAAACATGATTTGTAACACAATGTCCCATTTTCCTATATAATTCTCAGTTACAAAGAGTAACTTGAAAATTGCATGCCAATCTCTTCTTCACACTGATAGTTTCTACATAAACTGGTCTAATCCTATGTTGGATTTTATTAGCAAGCAGTATTTTCTGTTGGGAGTGGTCAGACAGTTTCTATTTATATTTTTTGATTGACTGTTCAGGTTTTCCAAAAAACACTTGCCAAAAGATTTGGTTTTGCATCAGGAAAAATGAAGCTGAATTATTTTGTCGGTTTTTTGTTATATAGATTTACATTGCTCCCTATCCAGAAAGGCTCAGAGCATCTTACAGTAATAGACAAACAACTCGCTAGAAACAATAGACTCCCCAGCACACCATAGCACTTTAAAAACTCTACCCCACCCATGCCACTCTGCTACCCTGCCTGTTACCCAGGAGAGCAGCCCCAACCATGCTTCCAAAGCCCCATTCACATCTCGGTGCTCAAAGTTACTTCCCACTGGCTCCCACTCTCCTGCCTTATGTCCAGAGAAGATCCCTCCCCATTCCCTAATGACCCTCCGAAGCCCGTACCCCCATCACGTACAGAGGGTCTTTGGCTATCCCTTAAAATTCATAAATTTCTCCCTTCCCCAACAAGCAACGTTAAATTTAAAAAAATTACAGCAAAATAATGGAACGACTCTGCTTCCATCCCTGCCAAAGCATAACGTTACAAAGGAGCTCAACCAACCTGAAATACTTTGGTTTGCTAAACCCAGTATTTCTTCTAATTGGAGTTGTAGTTTGGGTGCTTCATGCTTCTATTGCCTCCTTTATTGGCTCACGTCTCTATCTGGACACAGTTATATAGCAATACGCTTAAGCATTTTATCTGGGTGACTTCATGCTGCCAATCCAGCCAGAGACCCTGGCCTATATAGGAGAATGGGAGCACAGTATAAAGGAATTAGAGCTTGTCAATAATTGACTAGTCTAATTAATTAGAAAAACATTTTGTCTGACTCACCATTCTTATGGGTGTTAACAGTAGCCATATGAAGTTCATGTTTCCTGCTGTCCATCTAAATTTCATACTGAGTCATGTGAATGTTTAGAGCACTAATGGAGAAGCAAAAGAGGAAGAATGAGCAGGTGTCCTCAAAAATGAGTTTGAGCTCCTGTAATTTGCAGGCTAGCTTCCTTCTATCCTCTCTTGTATGATGTGTGCATATATTACTTCCAGATCTAACTTTCAGTTGGATCTCTCCTCCTAAATTTGCAGCCCCCCAATGCTTCTCACTTTCAGTGTTTTCTACAAGCTTGCTTTAAGTTCCAATTCAGCCTGACACTTCAGCATATGTTTAATTTTAAGCTTGTGCTCAAGATCATGCCTATTTAGTAGGTTCCTTACACATACATAAGTTAGAGAGCTATACTTCTTATAACGTCCATATTTTCTTTTCTTTATTACACCTTAATATTGTAGCAGCTGTATGTTTATTGGGATTAGAAAGGCACTTCCATATAGGTAGATTATTTCATAATGGTCTGTTATGGGCATTCAGTTACCTAGTTATTTTAGTTTTTTTGGGGGAGTTCCTTAGTCTCTCCAGTATTACACATTTTTGGGCATCTTACCCTTCATTTCCTATTTTAGATTCTTAATAAAACTATTGAGCAATGCTGGACCTAGTACTGATCCTTGGGTTCCCATTTTATATTGTAATCTTTTTCTGTGCTAAGAACTGGTTTCTTTTTGTACCTTGTAATTTTTAACTGATTTTAAAACCATGACAGGACTCTACCTGTTATTTTATGGCTCCCAAATTTCCTTTGTAGTCTCTAATCAGATAAGTTTTCCAAAGCCTTTTGAAAATCAAAACTCACCAATCTGTTTTTCTTTAGGATAACTCTTCTAAAGGATTCTTTTGTGTTGGAGAGGCATGATTTATCTCTGTAGAAGCCATGCTGTTTTATGCTGTTCTAGTTTGTGTGGCTTCTATGCCAATCCAGATACCCTGTAACTGCCTTTTAATAACTTCTCAGTATTTCCCTGCAGTATTGGAATGCACTTCACTGTTGTATTGCAGTTTAATTTCTCAAGTTTTTCCATCACCTCTTTTTTGGATAGCTCTGTCTGACAGGGCAGCCTCACCTCCTCTACCTGTATAACTGTAGGGTATGTATTTCTCCTTGTGCTCTGAACTGAAGACTGAAGCAAAGAAATCATTTAACTTCTGTGCAATCTCTTTATCCTTTCTGATTTGCTCCCTTTGTATCACAGTAGTCTGCTAGACCCACCAACTCTCTTTCAGGGCTTCCTATTTCTGATGTACTTAAAGAATTCCTTATTACTTGTCGCTCCATATTTGCCTCTTCGTTTTTCAAATTTGCTCCCAGCACTCTTAATCTCCATTTTACATCTCACCTGCCAAAGTTGTTCCTTTCTATTAGTATCACTAGGGCTAGATTTCCATTTTATTTTTTAGGATATTTTTTGGTTTGAATACATTCTTATTCTCTGTTTTAACACCCTTCTTTCCTTGGTTTGGGATATGCAGAGAGTCAGTGACTGTACAAAGAACATTCTTAAAAATCTCTGTTAATTCTGGGGATTTTTATTTCCTAGTGAACTCTTCAGGCTTCTTTCACATAATCTCTTGAAAAATCACCCCCAAACCAAATACCTTTTCATATTTTGTGCTACAAGACTTAGTAATTACTTCATTAATACAATATAACTAAGTTTACCTTAATTACTTGGGAGAGCTGCATAGTTCAGTCAGTAGGGTGCTTGGCTATACCCTGAAAGGACCCAGTTTTGATCCCAGGTAAGGGTGGTGGGTTTCCACTCATTAGGCACGTCCCAATGAATTCACATGTGCAGGGGAACAGTGCGTTTCCCATGTGATAAATAGCAGCGGTACATATTTGCACCATTGTTATTTGTCCCTGGGTACGCCTGTGCACACATACTCCAGCACGTAGCAAAGTGAACTGAGCCAGCTAGGGGAGGCTGGAGCCAGCACCTGTGCTGGCTCCAGCAGCCATACTGAGGGTCTTGGGGGCCTCCTGGGACAGCAGTGGTGCTGAGTCAGTCACTCAGAGTGTGGCCCTGGCTGGCCAAGCTCCCTTTCTGGTAGCACATGCTGCTGTCATGTGATCTGCACTGTATTTTTCAGCGGTGGGTTTTTTTGTTTTTTTTTTTTTAACATCTGGATCTCCTGGTGTCAAGAAAACTTACCACACTGCTATTTAGCAGCATGGTGAATGGGTGCACATGCACCGCATATGGTTTGCAGTGTCTCAGACTATTTTGAGGTGCCACAAATTGCATGTGTATGCTTGTTGGGATGCATTCATTGGGTGCATCTACACGTATGTTGTCTTATTAGTTCTGCAGTAAGGTGTCACCATCTACACATGTGCCCATATTAGGGCACAGTAAATTAACTCTACCATAGGATAGCATTATCCAGGACAAGTAGTATCCCGTGGTGGAGTAATTTATGCTGCCAGAACACGTGTAAATGGTGACTGGGGTTGGCTGGGGCACAAGGGTGCTACAGTATGGGGGCTGCCTGCTGGCTAGCTCTGCACTGTAGCACTCCTATGCCCCAGCTAGCCTCTCCACTGCTCAGCACCACCATCTGGAGCCTGGGGCTGACTCCCTGGGCCTCCTGCCAGCCTGGGGCTGCTCCACTCTGGCTCAAATTGCTGTGATCCGGGGAACACATGTAATTGCTATGCCTGGGAGCAGATGACTCTGGTGCAAATTGAATTGGAGTTTATTGAGTTGGGGGATGTCTCTATGGGGGACCCAGTCTCCAGTTGCCTGCCCTGCTTTTTTTCTGTGCAGGTTTTTTTGATCCCTGGATAGCCAGGGGTTTAATTTTGCCCCTGCATTGCAAACTTACAGTGTGGGGAACATTTTCTCATTACTGCACGTGCCTCTTGCAGCGTCTCAAAGGGGTTTGAGACGCTGCAAGAAGCATGTGCAGGCTCATCTGGATGCACCCATAGATTCTACCCATCCTCAGAATAGGTCTGACAGCTCAGGGGTTTTGGTCAGAAAGGCTTAACTCTGGTATTGTTAGGGTGAGGTTACATGTGACCATATTAAATCTGTGGAATGTTAAGTGGCGTTAAAATTAGAACATGCTGTGAGCAGTTGCATGTGAAGGGTTAATAACATTTCTTGCCTGCACAGCTTTGACTTCCCATCATAGTGCCACTATTTTGGGGCTTCTGGGGTGCAACAAGGGGCAGGGACAGCTGTTTGCTTTGGTTTTGTGCTGCTATAAAAATATTCATGATGGCTGAAGGGGAATGTCTGATTGCAGCCTGTGTGGGGCATGCAGCAGGTCAGGGAGGGGACAGGCAGCACAGCAGCAGATAGAGCAGGGAGTGCAGAGTAGGGAGCAGAAAGCAGAGCAGCAGATTGGGCAGAGGAAGGGGATCAGAGTGGCACTTGGGGGAGGGAGCGGGGCTAACCTGTGTGTATGCTGGCCAAAAAGTTTGACCCTCATTGACTCAAAGATTTTCAGCGGGCTTTGGATCAGGCTGTAACTGTAGCTGTCCGTCTCTCTCCCTCTCTTTAAAGTTTTAGAAAACTGTGCCCCGAGAGGCTATTCATGGTCTCCAAGAGCCTTATGTTATTTGCAATTAAGTGCACATATATACATTTTAGGGCTGTGCAAAGCTTCGGTCCTCGATTCGATTTGGCAGAGATTCGGCCCAATTCAGTGGCTGAATCTCCAAATCCAAATCAAATCAGGAGACCCTTTAATCTCTCTGAATTGAATCAGAACCCTTGAATTGATTTCGAAAGATTCGGAGATTCAGACATAGACACAGCTTTAAATGTTTTTTCTACATACCTCAGGGTACCAGGTGGCTCATGAATGCTGTGATGGTGGGGCAGATGGAGCATCCCACAGGAGTGTGTAGGGAGGCAGGGGTGCGTGTACCAGCATGCTCAGCAGCAGACCCAGAAATAAACCAGAAGTACTTCTGGTTCACTCCCACGTCCACCAGGGAACGTGCTGGGGGGCCCCCTGTGCCCTCCCCAGCATGGTGACTAGTGTCTCCTGGGTCTGGGGGGGGCACCGGGGGTCCAAATGTGAATCTGATTGCTGAGCCAGGGGGATGCGGGGGGAAGGTCCCCCAGTGCGCTCCTCGGCGGACTCGAAAGTGGACCAGAAGTACTTCCGGTCCACTTCTGGGTTCACCACTGAGCACACGGGGGGCACCCCACGCTCCTGTGGTATGCTCCATACGCCCCAGCATCTCAGTTTTCCTGAGCCACGCTGGTGCCTCAAGGTATGTAGAAAAAACACTTAAAGCTGTGTCTATGGCCGAATTCAGATTCACATTTGGCCGAATCAAATTGGGGACAGCGATCCAAATCAACGAATTGAATCACTGTCCTCGATTTCGCACACCCCTAATATATATGTAGGGAAATTGCTACCTTGTAATTAGATGAATGGCCTGGAATATGCAGCTGACTGGGTACTCTGACTCTGGCTAAACCTCTGTTTGCCTGTCCAAGCTCAAACTGCACCCAAACCAAGTTGGTGTTTGGTTACTTTCTCAGCACCTCAGTGAGAACTCACCTAATTTTTTTTAATGCAAACTTCTGTTAATCACATGCCTACTTGTGAAATGTTTCAGATTTCAGTCCCAGTTACCCACATTAAATGCAAAATCAATGCTCCTTTACTTCAGAAACACAGAAACTTCAGAATCACTGAATCCCAAGGCATTCTCAGTTTTCTGCATAAACAAAATGTTCCTGCCTTCATTTTGGAATTCCAGTTCTCACCCTAATTTCTACATTTGGTTCTTAGCAGGTGGTGGAGAATACATTCACTTAGTTTTGTGCTGTGCTGTAGGAGTTGATTGGCAGTCTCTTACCTCATGTTCTCACATACAATAGAAAAAACACAGTCCTTGACCTATACCTAGCAGCTCTGAAGGGACTCCCAGTTGTAGACTATAGTAGGCCTTAAGCTGCTTAAAGGTAGGATAATATAGAGGTGCTTGTATTTGTTTGACTGTAGTGTGACCAAGAGAACAGGCAAAATAAATGCTCAGGTGAGAAAATGTCACAACGTGTGAACAATTTTAGAAAACTCAGGAAAGATGGATTGAAAAAAAAGCTAGGGTCAAGGTTGCTTCATGTACGTTTAGTGGTTTGAAAGACACGGCTAATTTTAGACAAGGTAATGCTTATGTATAGGGAATAAGAATAGCCAAATGAATATTTAACTGGAGTAGTGCCTATTAGGAACACTTTTATATATTTTTAACCTTATTTAGTAAGCTTTTAAATACTTTAGCCAAGTAGTAGAATGTAAAAACTGGGTCCACTTTGGAATTTTTGCTCCTCAGTCTTGAATTACGATTCTTGCTGAATTGCTCATTTGCAAGTGTACCTGGTTAGTGCTATTTTGTAACTTTAGTTTTTTAAACCTAGGTAAGAATGTCCTTTCCTTAATGTGCTGTCCACCTGTTAGAGGCTTTATAAAGACTTCAGGATTTAGCAATTTTAGATTAAAATGCTCTCAGGTAGTGATAAGATAGTTATGCCTTTAGATAAAGGTGCATTTTATACATTTTAATCATTTGCTTGATATGTCTTATCTGTACTGTTTAGACATTTATATAGTTTCTGTATTTTGTTACCGAATTTGATATTCAAAATTCAGATAATCCTATACTGTGAATATTTCATTTTGGTCGGACTAGTTCTTCAAACCTTTCTTAGTTCTCAGAATCCATCTGAGGGTCAACACAGTTCTGCACATATGTTTTTCTCATGTGACTTAGCACAATCAAATCAACTCATACAAATGAGTACCAGGAGAAGGAAGAGAAGCCTGATTGATCAGGAAAAGAGAATCATGGTGCTTAAGTCACCAGGAAGTATTTGTGCTCATGGGAGAAAAAAAATGTATTGCTATGTTTTACTAATCTCAAAGGTCACTTGAGCCATCTCTCATGTTCAATGACTTTTAAAGGACAGAAATTTGAGAACAAATACACTTACATTTAAAAGCAGAGAAGAAGAGAAAAAATAAATTGGTGCTGAGCTGGTTGCAAACAATTTCCCTTTCTTTACTTTTCAACACAGCAGCCCACACAGGTTAGTGTGCTCTGTTCCTTTAAGTCTATCAGCATTTTCCATATAAGCCATTTAATTGGATTGTCCTGGACTTAAGAAGGACCTTGTTGCTATTCTTGACCAGCTAAAGTGGTGTTAGGTAGGATGCAATGAATGGTCACATGGATTTAGTGCTACTTTTCATCATGTGACTCTAAGTGTATTACAGCTCTTTCTGTACTACAGCTAATAAAGTAGTTGCAGTAGTAGAAGTATTTTTGATGCAGTTAGTGCATGATCATTAGGAAATGCAGGTGTATAACCCTGTCTACACACATCTCTAAAGGTGGCAGATGAAGAAAGCAGATATGGTTAAAGAAATGCTGTAAGTAAATAAATTGTGCTCAAAGTTTGACCAGAAGGAAAAACTATCATACACAGACATTTTTATTCAACTCAGCAAAATCACTGGATATTTAAATCATTTGATCTTCCAAATTGGCCTGGTCCTCCATGTGATACCATGAAACTGTCTCAATTGCTGTCCTTTTCTGGCTTCAGTGGTTGGATTAAACTGCAAGAGAAGCAGGAGTCAACTTGGTTTTGCTGTAGTCTCCATAAACTAACTCTTTTTACTATGAGACTGTTGGAAACCAAGAGTCTGATCCAATGCCTAGCAAAGTCTATTGGCATCTTTCCACTGACTTGGGTGAGGACTAGGTTTAGCTTCAAGTTTATACTTTATACAATGTGGCTATGAAAGGCTACTGATCTAATGCCAAAGCTATGTCAAAGAAAATTAATCAGTGATCAGCCTCTAATATTGTAGAACACTAAGAATGTCAGCCTGTTCCAATGTACTACTACCCTCCTCTCCCCCAGCTCATATGGAATTCATTATGTTTTCATTTATGCTGTGGTTCTCAGATTTTGACTTGAAAGCTGAATATAATTGTGTCAGACCCCGTAGGATCCTGTTCAGTATTTTCATTTTATGATTCGGATGATGGAATAAAGAGCACCCTTACACAATTTGTGGATGACAGAGTTGGGAAGGTTGCAAGAACTTTGGAGAACTGGATCAGAATTTAAATTGATCCTGACAATTAGAAAGAGTGTTCAAAATTCAATAAACACAAGTGCAGAGTGTCACATTTAGAAAGGCGATACCAAATGCACAAGTACAAATAGGGTTATAATTGGCCAGTATGACAGAAAACTCACCAGGGGCTACAGTGGACCACAAACTGCATGCATCACTAATGTGAAATGGTTGTAAAACCCCAAAATCTCACTTGGAAAGTATTAACAGGAGTGTCATATAAGACAGCACAGGTAATTATTTCATTCCGGTGGCGAGGTTTTGGCCGGAGTATGGCATTCCATTTTTGACACTGCACTTGAAGGTGTAGACAAATTGGACAGGCTCCAGAATAAGATGTTTAGAAAGCATACAGAAGGAAAGGCTGAAGGAATTTTCTTTTAGTCTTGAAAAGAGAAGACTGAGGGGAGACATAGTAACAGTCCTTGCTTATATAGAAGATTGTTTAATCAAGTGGATGGTGGCCACATATATTCACTGAGGAAAGAACAGGAAGAAATCAGCATTCCAGTCCTTGTTAGACTCAAGGCAACCCTCAGAAAATGCCAGTTCTTAGCTTTCACTTGTTTTTTGACTATGGAAAAATAATAGAGCAGTTCTTCTGTTACCACTTAGAGGGTGTGTCTACACATGGCCGTACGGAGCCTTTGTTACTGTGCCATCATTAAAAGACGGTGCAGTAACATCTTGCACTGTGCCTTGCTGGCTGTGCACGTTTTTTTTTTTGGCTGCTCCATCACCATAGCAATGCACTATAATGAGGGAGTGGGGTGTTATGGCAACAGCATCACAGTTTTTGCCCATGAATGCTAGGGGGCTGTAGCACGTTGCTACTGTGCTCTAGCGTCTTGTGTTGATGCCCCCAGAAAGACCACAACGGGTCAGGAATGTTTTTGACATTATGTATTTCTACTTGAAATCTTTGAGTTTTCTTGTGAATCATGTGTAGGCATTTGCACATCTAACTGCTAATACTGTGCAGGACTTTTGAAAGGAATTCCATGGCACCCAGGTTGAGAATCACTGGGTTACCTGGTTCTCATCAGATATTCATCTCAGTATATTAGAATCTGCCTCAGTGCAGGGAGTTGGACTAGGTGATCTCTTTAAGCCCTACATTTCTGTGATTCTGGGATTTCAAGTTCTGAGTGGTGCTTTGCCCAGGACACTGATAGGACAGGCACAAGACTCCTCACGGGTGTTATAGCTAAAAGAGGTGTAACAGTCACAGTACCAACTGCTGGCTGCCATGTCTTCAAATTAGCTGCCTCATGCTAAGAACATTGAGCATCACCATGACAGGTGCGCCTCTTCGGGGTCCATCTACTGGTGACCCTGCCCACCTGTTATGGGCCAACCGCCCCCCTTTTCCTGCCATGCCTTGTTGTTAATTGAATAATTAATTAGAAGATGTTAATTAGGCAGGAGGCTGCCCATTTTTTCTGCCCCGATGCAAAGGGGGCACTATCTGTGGCTCCTTTTCCTCCCCTACACTGTAGCCCAAGCCTCACAGATGGTACTCACATTGTTTGGTCTGGGCCGTATTCTACTCTAACAACCTTGTTCTCCCTGGGCGCTTGGGCCCTCTGTAGCCCCGTCTCGCACAGCGCCTCCCTGGGCGCTCTTCAATGCTGCCCCCTCTTTGGAGCTTCTCACTGTCCCCCTCTCTGGAGCTGTGTGTCCCCTATGAGGCCTCCTCCAACCCCTGATAACCTCACCCAAACCTCCGGTTCTAAACAGCAAACACAAGCCCCTGGGCTATAACAAAAAATCTAAGCCACCCAGCTAAAACATCATTCAGCTCCTACCAGGGAATTCTCCATCCCACAACAGCAATCAGGAGCTGCTCGCAGTCAGGCTTCTCCCCTTTACTTCTCCCTTGGCTGCCAGCAGGGTACTACCAGCCTGGCCTCAGCCCTGGGGTTTAAATGTGATCCAGGCCCTGCCCCTTCCGGTCAGCTGACTGCTGGCAGGTGTGGGTCACCAGCTAACTCTGGTTGCCCTGGCAACCAGCAGCTGGGGCTCCTCACTCACTGGTAGGGCTCTTCCCTAGCAGTTTCCCCTCTTTAAAAGGAGCAGGGCACTTAAGTGCTCTGCAACAATCACATATCAATTAAGAGAAGAGCTTGAGCACAGTTTGGTTTACATTTCAGATCCAGATTTTCCTTATATTTGTGGGTTGGTTTAGATAATCATGTTATAGTGACAAAGTAAACATGACGGCTTAGGACAGGGTGTCCAAAATGCAGCCTGTGTGCTGGATCTGGCCAACATTGCCACTCCATCCACCTCACTGGACTATCCATGGGCCACTGAAAGTTGTGGGTTGTGGCCTGTTGCAGAATATGTGGCCCTTTTACCTTGCTGGCCATTGGCACTGAGCCACCAATCCAAGACCCCTGACCCAGACTTACTTCAAAAATCACCCTTGCAATACCCTTCCAGCCACCTGCAGATCTCTTGCCTCTCTTGAACTCCTTTCCACTTCTGGACCCACTGCTGTTGCCTCTAGACTTATTGTCATAGCCACCAGGCCCCCTCTTCTACTGCTGCTGCTGCAGTGATCACAGCAGTTGCATCCATGCCCTGGGCTGTATCCAGTCTATGAGGAACCTTGCAGTCCAAATATGGCTGGGGGACCAGGTGAATTGGATACCCCTGGCATAAAAGAAAGGTTCCCTGAAATTATGATTTTAAGTCTTTAGACTCCCATGTGGAGTGTTAATACACTAATGCATTTCCTTTGGAACCAGTTTTAGATGGGAATCTAATGAGCTTGGTAAACAGCCTAACTCAGCTAGTGGACTCCCATGGGACATCCTAGTTTGACTAGTTGTACCTTCAAGGAAGAGTGTAATGTAGTAGCTAAAATATGTATAGCTGCATTGGCTGCTAATGGCCAGCCCATGGAAAAGACAAAAGCTTTACTTCTATTGCCCATTAATAGTTCATTGCCTCCTTTTGGAGCAATTTAGGAAGACCTGGATCTCTCAACCCCTTTTCCCCGATTGCAAAGCTGATTGTGGAGCCAAGGCTGGGAGCTCTATGCTGCTGGTGCAGGGGGACATTGTCCCTGCCTGGGCTGTGGTGGCAGAGCCTGCCCCAGCAGCAGGCAGCTGGGTGCTAGCCCTGTGCTCCCTGCCAGCCTCTGGGCTAGCACCCAGGGGGAGCATAGTGCTCCCTCTGGGGCTGCAGGGGACCAACACGGGGCCGGTGGGAGCAGAAGCAGCAGCAAATCTGCTCCCACTTCACTGCATGTGTAGATGCCTGCCCGGGGTCGGATTACTCTAGAGTAAACCCACCACGGAGCTTTTGCCTGTGTAGATGCGCCCCCAGTATATCTGATTTAGAATTCTGATGTAGAGTCCTAGAGTTTACATGTTTCTTATAACTGGGGGCCCTGATGTCTGCATGTATGTGGAAGAGATTAGTGTCCAGGGAAGGACTACAGGGAGAAAAAAAATTACACCTTGTTCTGAGTATATGCTGGTTTTGTAGAATGCCCAGTTGAACTACAGGACAGAGATGATGTGTTCCCCAACTAAAGACTGCTGCAAAATCACCTGTGCCTCTGAGTACCTTATTTTGTTAGTTCAAGGCCAGATCTGGTGGTGCTACAAGTTAGGAGTGAGGTGCTGTGAGGGGATAGACTTGGGGGTGTTGCAAGTCATAGTTAAGAAACATTGGCAGTGCTGTATGAAGGAGCTCAGCAATGAACCAGGTGGTAGCAGTGCACTGGTGAACTGGAGTGTTGGGCAGGGTTGGCACACAGCAGCATTGTAATTTGTAAGTAGTTTTATTGGCTGAGCTGTGTGGAAGCCCAGGGCTGGACCATGAAGGATGTTGCAGGGGAGGTTTGGGATGCATTGGCAGAACTGTGTGTGGGAAGATTACACTTCATTTGCCCACAGTAAACTTTGCTTAGCTTATTTATTTATTTATTTATAAAATAAGCAACATATTCACACTTTAAAGGGAAAATGATTCAGTCCTTGTGAGGAAATATCTTAATCAGAACAGAAAGTGGGGCAACACAAACCTTGGTTTAAAATGCTAAGGCTTGATTTACTCCTGCTGTGCCAGCAGACAGGCATTTAATCTGGTGTCCTCAAGAATAATCAGGTTCTTAAATGTTCAGGACCACTTTGTCAATAGGTATAAACAGCAGCAGAAGTGAGGGGAAGTGACTGGGGGAGTTGTGGAAGAGTGCAAAAATAGCCACAACTGCAGAGGCATCTAATCGTACTGTTGTGATTGTCATGGTGGTGGCTGGCA
Source organism: Gavialis gangeticus (assembly GCF_001723915.1). Taxonomy (NCBI): domain Eukaryota; kingdom Metazoa; phylum Chordata; order Crocodylia; family Gavialidae; genus Gavialis; species Gavialis gangeticus. Next base: position 77,271,235 of record NW_017729022.1, read on the forward strand.
CTGCCCCACACGTCACCCAGCTGCCTTGGGTGCAGAGCTGCCCAGCTGTGCCACTGGGTATAACTGTGTGGTTCCACCGGAGCCTGACCCTGCATGCCTTTTCAGCGTACAAGTTTGAATGGCACATGTAGCCTTTAAAAAGTCACTGTGATGGGTCCACTCCCAGACCTTTTTTCTGTATGCTCTCAAACAGCCTGTCTGGACTGATTGCAATACCTAACTCTTACGTTTGTGATGCACTTTTTCTTATCTTGAGTGTCTGGATTCTTTATAAGTCTGTCAGTTCTACACAAAAGCCTTCTTTCTACCTTTGTTTGTCAAAAAAAGAAAGAAAAAAATGAAAATCTTTTGCTGGCAGCAAAACGGTGTAAAGGTGTTGGATACAATAAATGTATCCTGTACATTCTTTTGGTACTGTGCTGGTATGCAAGGATGGGGTGGTGGAGTAGCATTGTGGCTCTATGGAAATCAAAAAGACAAGACACAGATGAGAACAGGGTAGCAGATCAGATGGCAGGAAAAAAGTCGCAATCCATTTGAAGGAGTTAGCACTTAGTGTTCCCCAGAAGCCTGTGCATTAAAAGGCCCATCTTTTCTCTTAATGTTCCCAGACACGGAGCTGCATGAGATAAGTGATGTATCAGCTCTTTGCCTTTGGATGGATACTACAGGATTGAGCCAAAGGCTATAGGGGGGTTAATTCACACCATAACAACAGAAAGCAAAATGGATCTTTGAAACAACTGAGGAGAAAAAATCCATCAATCATGTGAATGCTGCTTTACAGCAATTCACAACTGCAGCCTTTTTTCTTTAAGCAGGGGCTGGTGAAGTGAGATCAACCCCTTGGCTCTAAAGCCGGTCTCAGCAGGCAGCAGCTTGGCCCTTGTGGGTTTGTATATACATAAAAGCCCACTTTAGATCACTGTTGTGGAAAAGGATTTTTCCCGTACTAAACCTTTTAGCACTAATTCAGTGCAATTATACCCATTTAATACAGTGCTGCCAACCCCAGATCATTGAAAAATCGTGAGTCAGCCCCCATCCCAATCAGGATACTGGCTTAAAATCACTGGATTAAAAAACATAATTATGGGGTCTTTTTACTGGGCTTTATTTCACAGAACTTCGGTGCACTTTGGTCACATTTCAAGTTTTTCTCTACAACCCCAAGGGCTGGAAAGTGATCTTGTTTCAAAAAGATAAAAGCAGAGATTCTCATGAGAAAATCTTTCCAAAAGCTGCGGCTTTAAGGAAAACACCAAATATTGCCAGCTTGGGAACAGCTTGGGAGTTAAGAGCATTTGATTTTTAAGAACCAGGTTCTGCCTCTCAATACAGGAGAGGATGCAGAAGGGGGAAGGAAGGTGCAGGGAGCCCCCGCATACTCATGCCTTCATTTATGTGCCAGGGCTAGACAGTACTGTGGTGTTTTTGTTGTTTAAGATAAAATGGAGGTGAGTTTTTAGTGAGGCCAGTGATGTTAGATGTGTAGAAGAAAGCATGATGAGAGGTATGGTCATTACTCTTTCAGTATATGCAGGAAACTGTCACTTGTGCATGCATCTGTACAGACATAAACATCTGTAATGTATGCCAAAGCCTTGAGACAAAACAATACTGGAATGCCACGCGCAGCACATTCTGGTCCTCCCAGGGAACTAAAGCCTGAGAGTTCAGTGGTTTCAGGTTATCTCCATGGGCAAACTTGGAACAGGATCAACATATATGCTTCACATTCAAAAGTGTAATGTTTGCCTCACTTTCCCAGCTCCGTCCTTTTAGTACCCCTATTTACCTGTATTTCACTTATTTTCTCCGGGGGGCAGGATGTTTTCTGCAGGAATACCTGATAGAGTACATAGAGTGCACTTCTGCTTCCCCCCATTCTCATCTGTGGCACAGACATGGTTTTAAAAGTTGTAGTACAACCCTGAATGGTTTCATAGATGATGACAGGAAAGCTGAAAAACATCAGGAGAGAAATCTTGAACTTATTTTAATGAGAAAATAATGGAGCCTATGAAATATGTGTGAATGGGATTGCCCATTAGTATTAATAATTCAAAAGTTTTCAAGTCAGTTATGAAGTTGTAGCATGCATCTTTTTCATCATAATGCCAGAAATGAGACCTGGGGAGAGCACAGAGAGATGAAGAGAAAGTGAGTGTCTGAGTAAGTCTTTGAAGAGACTTGGATGATCTCTCTCACCTATTATGTAAAGCTGCAGGTCTGCAATCACTGATGACTTTAGGGTTGTTTAATTTACTTTAAAAATGTGTTGCATTTACTCTGCCCTCAAAAGAAATTGGTTCCAAATAAATGCTTATTACTGTTTAACAGAATTAATAGATTGTTTGATCTATCTGTTTCAATGACCTGCATCAATGTAGTATGCAAAAGCCTCACAGTCTTTAATGTATTTATCTACACAGCGCTCTGAACACTACTTTCCCGGTCTGGGAAATGGGAAGTGAAGCACAGAGAAGTGATTTACCCAAGGTTACAGGAAGTCTTGAATGAACCAAGATTAACAGTGCCCTAGGCTGGTGGTTTAAGCCCAAGGCTATCCTTCTCCTGAAGTAATTTACATCCTTGTGAGCTGCTCACTGAACCTGTTTAACCATTTGCAAAGGGAAATACAGAGGAACAAGGGCTCCAGACTGTACTTTGAGTGGGGGAATGTGTTCTAAAAAATAGGTACACTGAAAAAAAGCTAGGGGTCATAGTGATCAAACACCTATCTGCTCCCAGTGGGACAGTGTAGTCAAAAGGGTTAATGGGATCCGTGGGTGTTTAAAATGTATGTCTAAGAGTAGAAAGGTGAATATATATCACTGGTGACACCAATACTAGACTACTATGTGTGGATTGGGTGTTCACAATTTAAGAATGGTCAGGAGTTTGAAAGAGGATACAAAAGAGCCACAAGAATGATTCAAAGCCTTATTGTGAGGATCTTAAAGAGCCCCCAAACTGTTTAGAATATCAAAACTAAGACTAAGAGGTGACTGGATTGGCCTGTAATACGTCCACAAGGAGAAAACCCTACTGAAGTCCCCTTTAATCTGATAAGAACCAGTGGCTGAAAGCTCAAATCAGACCAATTCAGATTAGAAATTAGGCACCCATTTTTAAAGTGAAAATGGTTAACCACATTTTAAAATCAGACTCATGAACTAACTTTTTAGTATAACCATTTTACTTCCACTGTCTTGAAAAAGAACACAGAGCAACACAGTTATGTCCTGTTTATCCCCTCATTGTTGTGTCAATCTTACGTTTATACATCATGTTAACCCTACTGTCTATGAATTGCTCACTCTTACTTTGCCTCCTTTTTTTATTTTCACTTCTATTTTAACTTCATACACTCTGACTTTGGCTACCACTTCTATATTGAGCCTTCAACCTTTGCCTCACCTTCTCTGACCTCTTCTTCCCCATCTTCTCTCTCTTCTCATACAGGACTCGCTCCTTCCTTTCTTTCTGTGACTCTGGCCCTTGTCCCCCTTTTCCAATCTCCTTGTCAGGAGCTCCACCTCCAGCGGCTCTGCTAATGCCCCCATATCCACCATCCTCTGGGCTCACAGAGAAGATGCCTCTCTATGAACCTACAGTAATTCACTGAAATCATGAAATCATTAGGAAAGATTTGCCTTTCCATTATGATGTCTTGCCTGAGTTGAACTGAGCCAAATTAAGGCCTTCTTGGTTCTGAAGAAGTATGTCCACTTGGGGATTTAATGCAGTTTAATTAGTTCACTTTATATTCATTAATTAGGATGAACTTTCCCAAGTAACCCTATGCAGACAAGCTCTAGCCTCTTATGGGGAGGGATTGTATCATGTGTGCTGTCAGCACCTTGATCTTGGTTGGGACCATGCTTGTACCAATACTAGTATGTAATGGTGTCCACCTACTAAGCACGGATGGTTGTTTGAACTGGGCACAATGACAGTTAGAAGAAGCATAGAGTGATCTACTTGAGAACTGCAGGTATGCTGCTTGCACAGTCAGGAAGTCTTATATGTAGTGTCATGAGGCAGCGAGGGACATTAAATGTTAACACTGACTTGTCAGAGGTAATTCTAAAAGAACGTATAACTCAGTGAAGAATTACTTCATTATCTAACAGAGCTGGAATTTTTTATCGGTACTTGGTATAATTCACTACTCAGTAGGAGCTTGCTTGGGTAAAATCTAAATGAGACCAGTGAAGATGAAGAATAGTAATCGTTAATAGTAGTAGGGGCTAATAATTATAAATCTTTATGTTGCTGAAAACATATGTATATTTAAGTCCCTTGTACAATAAGTAAGACGTGTAATGAAAAATTCTATTCTTTCACTGTGCCTGGAAGTTACAGATACAATATGGGTAGTTTGACATTGTGCATTGTACAGTCAGGGAAAACATTGGCTTTGCTCTTCTTTCTTGGGTTTTGCTGAGAATGCAGAGTTGTTCACAAAGTACACTTCCCAGATTTTCTTCTGCATGTTTTGGGGTAAGGCATAATAGGGGTAAAAAGGAGAAGTTGTAGTCTTTATGACCCTGTATGGCTTGTTTTAAAATGGGCTAGTTCCATAAGCGTTGACTTTTATTTTTGCTAAGTTGATGGACATATGGAAAGTTTTACATATTTTGGGTGACAGTCCTCTTCCCAAGGGGGGCCTGGGCTCTCAGGCCCCCATGTACTTGGCACCTCTGGCTAGTTCTCTGTAGTTGAGAACAGATTCAAAACTCAATTTTAACCAACTGTATGTTCTGCAGCTGTATTTTCTGTCTCCTCAATGACCATCAGGGATTCATTACAATCTCTTTGATTTTTGTGATAATTGTATCAATACCATCATTTACACCAAAGGATATACAGTTGTGTAGGTATGCCATGTACTATAGTTATCCCTGGAAACTGAGAAGTGCTGAAGATTTAGTCTGGAGAGCTAGCTGTAGAATGCCAAAATTAGTCTTTTAAGTTAAGAAAAGGAGTGTTCTGATTTCTGATTAGGCCATATATCATTATATTGCTATTAACTGAGAAACTCCTATTAGGTGGTCCAAAGAATTAAGACCTACTCTAGACAGGTTCTGTAAGTAAGACAAGGAAATATTGTTAGTTTGAAATATCTTTTTAGTTGAGAGGCCAACATTGCATTGCATGACTCCTAAAAATCTAATGCAAAGGGAGGTTATTGCATAAATAACAGCAGGTATTAATCTCCAGATAGCTGAATGACTAAAATCTATAGACAAGGTCTTGAGGTGGGCAAGGAAAGCAGCATTAAAGGTGCCAGCTGAATTTCAAATTGCCACGGCTGGAATCTCAAACCCTACAGCATACTGAATAGAGCATTAGTGGCTGGGTTCTGGTGCTTTTGTTCAACAGATGGTGGGTAAGAAAGCCATGTGCCACATGTCTAGTTTGTAGATACTTGACTTGCAGCAGCGCTTGTATAAATCTGGGGCCCCTTTCATATAGATTATATCTGACTGGGGGCACAATATTTTTTTCTTAATATTCTTCTCTCTTCCTTATTAGGCATCAGAAAATCAGAAAGGAAACCACAGTAGCAACCTTATGATTGGATAATGTGGCAGTCATGGCCAATATTTTAATGTCTAAGGCTAGGGACAGACGTTACACATAAACTGGTTTAAGCAATCAGAAACTGGTTTGAACCTGAACAGAACAGATGTTCAATGCACATAAACCAGTTTGAAAATGACTGAAACCAGTTTGAGATAGATCTGGTTGAATGTAGCATTAGACTTAACTGATTTGCATCAAAGCGGTTTATTCAATGTCTGTCCCAGACCCCTTGCTGGTTTAAGATAAACCAGACTCCCTCAGCATCCCAGCATGTTCTCTGGGCTGAGCGGGGCTTTCTGCTCCACATCAGGGCTGGCCCCTCCCCTCTACTCCCTGGCTGGAGCTGTGGCAGAGACTGCAGGTATGGCAGGGCCTGTCTGCCTTCCCCCTGCCCTACCGCACCCTCACTGCTCGCTGCTTGAGCAGAAATCCCCCACTCCCTCCTTCCACAGCACAGACCCTAGCCACATGGACCCTAGGTATGTGGTATGCTACCTAATGTGAAGAGGTGTCTGTGTGTGAATGTCTCCAATTTCACTGGGACAGGCAGGCAGAACAGTGACCACTTAGGGCTTTTTGGAGCTAATCAACAGGTCAGCTGTTAAACTGTTTAAGAAGAGTTTGAATAAATGGAGAGGGCTATTTTTTTTCTGATGAGGTGATAAGCACTGTTATCAGCCCCTTGCTGGCTTGCTTGCCTGACAGTTTGCTGCAGACAGTATAAAGAAGCAGGGAGAGGGAGATTGAAACGCTCTGTATCATCAACAGATGCACACACTGCACACCACCCCTTGCCTCAGAGTGCTAGCAGAGGGCTGGGGTCTGGTAACACTCCTGCTCCTTGCTCCTGGGCAGCCAGCATGAAAAAGCCTGGAATGGTGCAGGCAGGGTGGAGGTTTACACCCCTCCCTAATCAGAGCATCCTGCCATGGTCTGGCCATGCCCCCCTCAGCTCAGCACTGAAGAAGGGAAGGGAGATCTGTTCTAGTGCTTCCTGACTTCTGGTCTGAGCCACTGCAGGCATGTGCCTGAATTTCTTCAGTCCAGAGAGAATGTCTGTCCAGTTACAAACCAATCCAGCCTAGCCAGGTTAGATTAACCTGCAAAGATTGAATCAATTCAGGCTCAGGCTTTTTGTATGTCTGTCCCTAGCCTAATAGACAGATTGGATGCCTACTGGGACGCTGAACAGTTCCCAAGCTTCGGGTTGAAATGGAGAAAAGAACATTCTCATTTAGGAGGAGTAGAACTAGAGCGTGGACCTGATCTGGACTTTTCAAGATGGGGTCATAGTTTGGATCAAATGAGGACCAAAAAGGGAAAATCTTTATGGATGTATGCAGTCAGGTCAGGTCTGAGCATCCAAGACTGAGAGAGGAGAAATACTCAGGATAATTCAGAAAGGAGAAATACTCAGACGATAATCTCTCTTAATGATTTTGTTCTTAATCTAAAATAAATAATTCAGGCTTGAAGTACAGGGTTGCTTTTTATGTGTGGAATAATTGAACCATAGTGACCGTAACAATGTCACATATAATTATATATTATGATTATATAGATACCATATATATTACATATGACATTGTTAAGGTCATTATGGTTAAAATATTCCACACATATCCTACTCTAAATTATTCTACTCTAAACAATTTATTACAAACTTTGAAAGTGTTTAAAGCTAAATATCCTTGACAAACCATCTTTATTTAATGAGTCTCTATTGAATGCTATGTAATAGGGCTTCATTTAGAAGTTGACACCTGCCATCCCTACAATATTTTGCAGTTGCCATTTGGTATTTTGAAGAGGTGTTCTGCCTAATTTCTCCAAAAGGGCACAGGTGTTTAATGGCAAGCATTCAAGAGGAGAGAAGAACTAAGAGAATATAGGTTAAAAATACAAATAATCTCTACTTAGAATCTGAGCACAAAAGATGTTTTGGGGGGGGTCAAAATATTGTATAGAATATTCTTGTCTTTTTTTTTTTCCAGTGAGCTTTATTTTTGAGTGTCTTTTTTTCATTGGAGAAGCTTGGGTTTTCCCAATTCTTTTTTCTTCTCCAAAGACTTTAATGACAGTTTCTCATTTTTTGTGACAACGTCTAACTCCCAGAACTGAGTCGCTGCCTTGTTCACAGAGTTAGCTGTTACTGAGCTTTGTGTCTTGAGTGATGCTACTTCGCCCTACGTGTGCATGTGTTCTACTTGCAATCAAGCTGAGAACTGGGCAAATCGAAGAGAATTCTTCCTTGACTGTGTCTGGGAATGAAGAACATCTCATGAGGGATGTTGGAGTGCACTCTGTGCAGAGGGCCATTCCTAGCTTTGAGCCCTACTTAACGCCTACCTGAGCCCTGTTCTAAGTGACACGCTGACCTTGTGCTTGTCCTCTGCTAAGAGGAAAAATTCACCATCAATTTTTGGTCAGGAAAACTAGTCTCAAGATGGATTTTTGTGGTCAGCATGGTTCTTAACTAAGTCTTTACAACCTGATCTCTGTGAGCCTCTGTAGGCATATTGCCACTACTGTTGGTTTCTACCCAACTCTTGGTGAGCTTTTGAAGTGAAGTTTGGGACTGCAAAGTCCATTTTGGGAAATGTGTTCCCCTCAAAAAGTTTCCTACTGTAATTTTTTTTCTTTATGTGATACCTTAACCAGCTGTTGCCTTTGAAGAAGTTAGCATTTGGGAACCACTTCCTGCTTCAGCCTGCTTTCTCCTCCTTTCTCCCAACCCCTCTACATTTGCTTATCTGCATGTTGGGTGGTGCCAACAAGCATACTCTTTTGCCACTGTTGAGTAACCAGTCTCTGTCATTACCACTTGCCTCTGTTTAAAGGGTCAGTGTCTTCTGTGAAGATAAATCCCACCTAAACATTTTTAATGCAAATCAAGTAAATATTTGCATTCACAATAGTCCAGGCTGCCAAAATGCCACTTTCACATTAATCTCAATGAGAATTTTTTTCACTTCTTTTCATGTTGAGGGTTAGCTCAAGTAAGGATACCATGCCCATTGTGCCAACCCCCATGCAATGAGGGTGAGAAGAATGGGGAGACTGGAGATGTACATTATAACACCACCACTACTTCTGAAAGTGGGGAGGGAGACCTCTTAATGTGCTTGATGTATAGTGAGTCCGCGACACAACTGCCCTTTTACCAGAAGGTCAGACAAATGAAGCAGGTGACACAGATAAAGGGGATGTGGGTGAATGGAAAAATAACTATGAACTCTTAGGTTATAACCAGAAGAGTTTCAGAACTGTGATCCATGCCCTCTTTTTTAAACATTTATTCTACTTCTTCTTTTAAATGAGTTGTACGTCCTTGGTGCCTAACAAGTATGTGTATGTGTTTGTTTATGAGGGGGGCAAGAGAGATGCTTAATGCAAACTTTCTTTATTTCCTGCTCACCAAAAATAAAGTTCTTAATAGGGGAAGGGGCTGAGGAAATAACTTGCCCCCTGAATAGCATCTTCTTTGTAGAAACCCCAGTTTTTGAAATGGGCTATGTTCCTTCATACCTCCTGTGCTTTTCTTTTTCAAATCACATAACTTCCTGCATGAAGTAACCTTTTCTATCTCTCTTTCTCTCTTGCTTTCTCCTCTGGCTTGCTTTTCAGTCAGCATTGCTCTCTGGGTCTCTCGCTCTGTGATGAATGAGTTTCATTCATCTTTCTCTCGGGGGCTCTGTGAAAAGCTTTAGACTTCTCCTGCTCCCATTTTTTCGCTCTGCTATTCATTTCCATGGAGATGGAGAAAGAAGGGGGGTGGCAGAGTGGGTGGCAGTGAGGTCAGAGGTCAAGAGTGGCCACTTTCTGAATTAAAGCTTTGAATTCCATTAAAGGTGACACATTGTAACCTGGAGTAACTCTCCAAGAACTTGGCTGTCACAGTAATCAAAGCAAAGAGAGAAGGAGGAGGAGAAGGAGAGAAAGATCACAGAGAAAGAGGAATCTGAGTGCTTGGAGTCGCTGTCAGGATTACATTTGGTGACTTAATATAGGAGTAATTCGTTTGTGTAACCATAGACTGTGCTTTGGTGAAGCTCTGCTCTGTGTCTGCATTTGGATGGAGCGTGTAGGGGAGAGAGGATTCCCCTTTGCCTTCACTGAACAATTTTTTATCTTCTTGATTAACAAACAGAACCTGCTCCCTCTCCCCCTCTTCCCAAGGAACTGGAGGCAATGGAGAAGGGAACAGAAATCCCAGTCTGTTTTGTTTCATGGTAATGCCTGGAGGGATCAAGTGAGATTGGCATCTTGTAGATCTTGGCATTATATAAACATAATCTGGTCCAGAGAGATTAAACCAAACTTTTAGTTGAGATTCTATAACATTTGATGACTGTCTTTCTTTCTTCATATTTGGGTCTGCCTCCAGATTGGGCTGGGTCTAGAAATGTTGAAAGACCAGAGGAAAACCACTTTCTCATGATACTTATAGCCTGATTAGGAACAAAACATGTTTTAGATATAAAGAGAGAAGCCAAGAATTCCAGGGTGATTTTGCAAAACACTAAAAAAATGAAGGCGTTTCACATTTTCAAAGACTTTAGGTGCCTATTGAAAAACCACACCATTCATTGGAGATTCACCAGTCACTGCTTTATAATATATGAGAATCCATCTCCTGCAGCTGCTCCTTCTTTGAAAGGCGATCAAATATTTAGTGGTCCTTGTTCATGTAAAAACTTTCATGGAACTTGGAGGGAGGGAAAGCCTGGAGGGAAGGAAGGGAAAGCCTGGAGGAGGGACCAGAAGCTGAAGCTACATGCACACAGCTAGAATGGTAGATACATGGCAGCACCTTCTGTAGAATTCTTTTGATAAAAAACTAGTTCAGTTTGATTAAAAAAAACCCAACAGTTCAGTAGTGTTGACTTTCCAGACAGAAGCCCTTGCACAAATACAGAACCAGTGGCAGGAAGAACTTAGTTTGTATATGGGATTGGTCATGGGAAATAAAGATGAGAAAGTGGATGTCAAGCTTTTTTTTTACTGACTAGAGCAAGAAATGAAAAGTGAATGAGATGTAATTGTCAGGAACACCTGAAACAAAAAACCGGAGAGGAAATAGATACCTAGTTTACAGATGGGACAGTTCCAGCATTGACAAGTAATTGCAGAGTCCTTAAAGATTTCCTAATCAGGGAAAAAATCCTTTGAGGTATATGTGATTGTGATTCTAGATTATAGAAGAGAACATTGAGAGAAACAGATCTACTCTTTGAGAAGTGCCTCTGGTGCATACGGATACCTGAATGGGCTAAGAAAAGGATAAAAGCAATAATCACTGTCAATTGTTCCACTGGAAAATTAGTGGTATACCGGGTGCTCAAGCTTAAGGCAACCCTGGAAGCAGGATAGAGGCAGACTGACAGAGAACACAAATGTCATGGTCCAGTGTATAGGCAGGAACATGGCTGACGTTTCTATGCAGTAGAAAGCAACATGGAAGGCAGAAAGGGGAAAAATCAACAGTGCTTTGAGACTGTAGATTCTCTGGTTAAGAAGGTGGTTATGTGCAATGTGACTATAGCAAATCCAAAGCTTCTTTTTGTACACACGCTGCAGAAGAAGACTGTCAACTTTTCATCTGCCCTGTATAAAGCCATGCTGTTGCTTATGTGACCATATGCTAGCAATATACAGTAAAACCATTAGGAGATCTATGGGCAAATATGTACTGTTGATAAGACAACCACAAAACCAAAGGTATAATCACCTGGAGTTTATAGTGATTGACACCATAAGAAAATCACTCAATTCTGGATATCAAGGCTGAGCAAACCATAGATTTGATCACACTACAACACATTCACATTCTTTTAAGTGTGTCAGTCTTAAAACTAGTCTGCACTTCTTTTTTGGGTTGTTGCTTTTGGTGAGGGTATTTGCTTCCTCTTTTCTTCCTCACTTCACACTTTCAGTATTAGTTCAGTTGAGGGCTGAGGTTCTTCCCATGCCTTAATATTCCTGGCTTTTGTCTGGTACGTTTAGATGCCACTGTTCCACAGGTGCCTTTGACTTTTGTCTCAACTGCTGTCCAGCATCTATAGCTGCCTTCAAAATCCATGTTGCACAGGACCTTGGGCTTCACCCTTTTGCTTTTGCCTTATGTGACTGGTATGTGACTTGGACCAGTTCAACTATGTACAGTAGCCTCACCAGCTTGTGGCTTTTTTGTTATGGAAGGCTGCCTGCTTAGCTTGGGGTGCCTTTTCCTCTTTTTCTGTTTCACCAGTTGTTCCTCCACTGGGTTGCAGATGGCTAGCCTTCATGGGTGGCAGAAGCTTGGTCTGACCCATCAGCACCTGTGCTGAGTTCCTGTCTAATGTCTGGGAGAACATGTTGTGGCAACTCTGGGTGCATCTACACGTGACACTGCGTCACCGTAGAAACACACTTTGGCGACGTAGCATCTGTGGACAAAAGCTGTGATGCCACCATTAGATCACTGTAGCAATACGTTCCCTTGGTATAGCATGTTTGTATGGCAACGTAGGGGCTAAAAATAACTGTGCATGGCCAGCAAGGTGCAGTACAGGCTGTTACTGTGCTGTCATTTCGTACTTCCCAAAGGAAATATGAAATGATGGCGCAGTAAGAACAGCTCTGTAGAGGCACACGTAGACATGGCCACAGTGTTTTATCTTAGTCTTGAAACCAATGGCAATCTTTACTTGCTTTGGAAAGGAATCCTCTTGCTTTGTGGGTACCCAGGTCAAAGCACACTGTACACAAATTCCCATTTGGTTTTGAATTGTATGAATTTTGTTGTACTGGACTGATACAATGAATGGAATTTGAGGCTTGATAGGCTTGATAGGCTGTTAGAAAAAGCCAAGTCTACTAGGTGACATTGTTCTAGAACAGGAGCAGGCAATTATTTCGGGTGCAGGGCTGCTTACCAAGTTTTGGTAAGCTGTTGAGGGCTGCATTGGTAGCCCTGTCCCTTGACAGGTGCCGTGCCCCCTGGTCGCCATCTTGTGGCCAGGAGTCCTGCCCCCTAATCCCTGATCTTTGCCACCGGAAGTCCCTTCCCTTGCCCCCAGAAGTACTCCTTTCAGCAAGGGGTTTTGCCAACTCAGAACCAGAAATATATCACATTATATTCTAAAAATTGAACATCTACAACATTCATTAATTTGATTTCAAAAAATATTTTTGTCCTGATTTACATGTTTGTGTAGTGTGCGTATAGGTGACTGCACAACAGTTTAAAATGAAGTCTTATTCTTGTATATTGGGGGGGCATGGGTATAGGTTTGTGTGTGTATGTGGAG
>NW_017729022.1:77284265-77301037 GCF_001723915.1 Gavialis gangeticus
GGGGTGTGTGAGGGGGTGTGGGGGTCTGCATGTATGGCAGTGAGAGGCAGTGTGGGTGCATGCGTATGGTGGGGTGTACATATGGGACTCGCCTATGAACACACTCTCTTTCCCTCCTTCACTGTGTGCACGTGTGTGCACGCACACACACACACACATATACAGTCTCTCTCCCTCATTGCTCTCTCTGTCTCTCTCTCTCCCTCCCTCATTGCAGAGACAAGCATGTGCACACATGCACACATGGAGACACACACACACACCCCTCCTTCTGCTCCTGGCCCAGAGGTACCCATGTGGTCCTTGTGCTCCTTCGGTCTGCTGATGCATCCGGTGGCCATGCGGTGCTGGAGTGGCCAGCTGTTGTGTAGGGAAGCAGTGAAAGCTGAGAGAGGCAGTGACTTCTGGTGCAGGAGTGGGAGGGGGCTGGGGGTGGGGCGTGGCTAGCCTGGCCTTGCTGGTGAGTCCTGCTGGCTTTCCTTGGGTCCTACTGCACCTGTTTCCTGTCATCTTTGACAGGCAGCCAAGAGCAAATAAATATTAATTTTCTAAATTTTTTAGGGATCCCATGGGCTGGATAGAATGGCCTGGCATGGCAAATGTAGCCTGTGGGCTGTATTTTGCCCACCCCTATTCTAGAAGCATGAAGCTATTTCATGTTGTTGACTAGTACATGGCACATGAAACAGCACGTGGTCCCTTGCTGTTATCATTGGTTGCAGTGCTTTTCTTTATCTCCAGTCTGAGCAGTGGAATAACAGTCCTCTTGTTAAGTGTGAGCTCAACAACCAAATCTAAAATAGCCAACACATTGGAATTAGTGTGGGATTGGCTGTGCTGGGGGTGTATAATTTTGCCTTAGGGCTCATTAGAAACTTAGATATTTGTTGGTGCTGAACAGTTGATTTCAGATGGAGTTGTGAAGGTTCAACAGCTCTGAAAATCAGCTCCATAAGGTTCATAGCAGTGTGTGAGAGGGCCATAAACTATATCCATAGCAGTACTTTTAATTTTTTTTCTGGTCTGACTAGGCCCACTCCTTTCTTATGAAGGAGATTTGGTTCCTGCTCTTTGTTTTCATTTGGTGACATGCTTCCCCTATGGAGTTTGAAATCTGCTTAGGGCAGAATTTCATAGTTTAGCCACTGTTTTGTGCTTTCCTTTTTACTTGAAATAGAAGAAATGCAGAATAATAAAGATAAAAGGACAGGGGAAAAATGTAATGTGAAGGCTTGATACATTCTGGGCTGCAATGCTTTCTTCTGTTTTTCTGTCTGTGTGTTTCTCTTTCAGGTGTAGTTCTGCTTTCCCATTTTTCCCTTCTCTCTATTCAGAACTGCCCTTAGTGAATTTTTTCTTTTCTTTATTATTTCCCCATTTTGAATGCTGACTCTCTGTAACAAAGGATATAGATTAGTATCAGTGGCGATCATAAAGTTGCCTTCTGCATTAATCTGTTTGTTATCTGAAAACCACTGCCATCCTCCCATTTGGAGCCTATAGTAGGGTTGCTTGGGTAAAGTATGAGTAATGCAATTTCTTCCTTTACTTTCTCTCTCAAGATTCAGAATTCTGAAATCTAGGAGTGATAATAATCACACTTATCACTCTAGCCGCTCCCAGGAAAGAGCAGCTGTGAACAAACTTGGGGTAGAGGAGAACTTGTGAAATACAAGGTCTGAGTCTGTACTGGCCAAACGAGGGAAGATGCAGATGTGGGCTGTGTTTTATCTGAAACCACTAACATTTGTCAGGTGGGAGTATTTTTTCACATAAATGTTTCTGGATTTTATCCCATTTCCAGGAATGTACATTACATTTTGAAGAAGAGAATGAAATGTTATCGGTATGGGGCATGTAGGACCTTCTCAGGGCTTTATATTTTTCTTGAATGGATAGGGATTTGTGGGAGCCTTTTTCTATGCCTCTCTTGGTTCCCTGAAACTCCCCATTCTCCCCATCCTCATTATCAGCCCTGTGAGTCCAGCAAAGGTGGCTAGATAACATATGTCTGTTCAAAATCATCTCTTCTTGAACATCCCTGCTACCAGCACCTGTGACACTGTGTTTCGTGGAGAAGACTTTTGTTTTCTTAGCAAGTAGAGAATAAAACTCATATCCAAAGCCCACTGAGGTCAGTAAAATCCATCTACTGGTTCTTCTTATAGTTATTTGGATTTGCCTTTATGCGGACAGGAATAGGAACCAAACTGCAATTTCTGCCACACCCCACCACAACACTAGTTATTAGGATACAGGATATTGCAGGAGGGTGGGGGTTGAGATTTGGGGGGTGACTCTCTGTTTTAAATTTATCTTTCTTTTTTACCTTGCCTTATTGTTTGTTAACAGTGAGAGCCTAACATCTGAAAATTTTGCTGTAGAGTTCTGTGGGGCCAAGTTTGTGGGAAGGTAGCACAATGCAATATTGTTGATATTCATCTTCAGTAGCACAGGGCAGCAGTGTGCAATACACTTCAAGGAAGAAATGAATAATATTGTCTTTGTGGTATGAGTCAGGGCAGAGCTGGTGCTTCAGTGATATTAGTGGGTTCTGTTGTGGTTTATTTTGATACTCCTCCTGACCAGGAAGTTTCCTGTTTCTAGTAGCCCTTGCTGTGTCATTGGTTAAGCTTCTTGGGCAGATGCCATAATGTTTGTGAGAATTTTAAATCTCCAAAAGTTCAAAGCTTAGAACTGTTTGAATACCCTAGTTTCATTACACTGTCTGGCACAAAATAAATGATGCCCGTACCAAAGCTACTGATGTCCTGCTATGAAAGCTGTTTGGGAAAGGAATTTCAGCTCCAGGGGAAAAAATGTTTTCAGCAATATTTTCATTCCAGATTGAAAATCTGCTCCCCCAACTACCTCTGCCCCGCCAGTCCCCAAACTAAATTTCCACAATACTTTGTTTGAAAAATACTGAACTGTTTTTGTTATGGGAATGGTTTGGTTTCCCTGGGCATGGGAGCCAGAGGCCTGGGCAGTCCCTCTACCAGATTAGGCAGCTCTTAGGGAGCCAGCCTTAAGGAAACCAGAGTTACCAGGGAGTTCTCCAATGGTAAAGCTGGGTTGTCAAGGAGTCTAGGAGCCCATTAAGACATTTAAGCTAGCTGGCTGGTTATCCAACAGGTGTAATGATGTTGGCTACAAAGGACCAACTTGTAGGATCATAATAAATTCTAATTTATTGTACGGGATGTGAAATTACCAGTAAAATCATAAATGCAAACTTTGGGTTATGAGTGGTACTAGTCACCTTAACACATACACACATACACTCACCCATTCAAACCCATGTCATTCAAACACATGTAGTATAGTGTATAGTAACTGCTGTAATGATTGTGGGAGCATTGGTGTCAGTATATCTACCTGTCTGAGGCCCTGGAATCTGCTGCCAATGGTCAGCTTCTTTCAAGGCAATGTCTTCTCCAGAAGGGGGTCGCCTTCTTGTCATTCTATCGCATTAGGTCAGGTGCTGGATGGGAGGGTGCCCCTGAGGGTCACGCTTCACTGCCTTTTTTATCCCTTTCTGGCAGAGTTGTGTGATCCCCCAGCATCATTTTGGCTGCCCAATCTGGAGGTTGCTGTCCCATGTGGGTCTTGAGTAGTGCCTGACGGCTGTTAGTCACAGAGGTCTTGCCTGTTGGTAATGCAGTTTTGGGAGTCAGTTTGTGATTTTGATTAATTAACAATGGTATTGTTAAGGGTTGCAGGAATAGTCAATAGGGTGGATGCTCAGTCCCAGGAATTGGTTCCTTGGCTTGATTAGCCTAAAATGGCTTATAGAGTTTTGTAATGGTACATTCATCTGGCTAGGCTATTGTCACTTAATTACCTACTGATCATCATACACTTGCATTCACTCAAGGGACCAGCCCAATATAGCTGATCTTATGACTTTACAATTATAATTTCAATGCAGTTTTTAACAATGGTCCAGGGTGTAACTTCATTCTACAGGGAGTACATTCCTATACAAAATGTCATGGTAAAGATGAGACAGATGAAATATAAAAATGCACGTGAGGTAGTGAGGATCAAAAGCTGCTGGGGACAGTGAGTGAGTTAGGTTAGCACTAGGATATATATACAATTTTTGAAGTGGATATATTAGTTCCTTTGTTTTCTTTAGTGACACTGAGCTTAATTGATGTAGTTTCTAGGTTTCCCCTGCAGAAAGCCACATCAGCTTTCTGGCTTGCTCTGAGCCTTGCCACACTCATGCAATGAGTGTGCTAGGTCCCTGGCAATATTCAGAAGGAAAAAGAAATGCACAAAATGGGGGGTGCTGGCAAGAAGGGGCTTCTTGTTACCGTGGCCTTCCTGGTTTCTATAAAAATCTAGATGGAATCAGCATGTTTCAGTGTCACTCTTAGATTCTGTTGGATCAACATTTTCCAATGGAAAATTCTTCCACTGGAAAATGTGTGACTTACTTTAGCTAGAAGTCTTAAGACTTCTACAACACTACCTATATATGTTTTAGAAGACAGAGTCTGTTGAAGGAGAAGGCTGTTTAGGAATAGGCCAGTGGGGGATTAATATGGAAGGTATAGGGTTTCCAATGAAACAGGGATCCATTCCTTCTCACCCTCTGTACAGTACAGTTTCTTAAAGCCTTGAGTGACACAGATTACCTGTGAAAAGCAAACATCCAGTTTCAGAATATGTTCCATGGGTCATGTAGACTACTCAATTTTATATGTCCAGGGAATGCCTTCTCCTTCTTGATATCTAAACCCTTCCCCTCCATCCTCTTCCTTTCCTGTTCTGCCATCTGATCTTCTTTTTCTCTCTTTTATCTTTCATTCATTTTCTGACATTGGAAACTGAGGGTAAGACCTGGGGGATAAGCAATGAGCAAATAGGATTTTCCACATGTCCATATGGTTTTGCTGAAAATCTGTGACAGCTCATCCCTCTGCTTGTCCAGACCTAACAATGCCAGGTAGGCTGCACAATCCCATCTGCTTGTGCCCTTGATCCCATTTCAGGGAGGCTGACTAGCTTGTATTTCTTATAACTTCCTTAGAAACAAATGTGGAACAAAGTGAGCCACTAAGGTCCACACTGAGGTGCATATGAAATAAGTAATAGTGCTGGAAGTTGAAAACAAAGTGAGATAAATTATTTTAGTGGCAATAGGTGCATCTGTAATAACCATCTCATGATTTCACATCTATGAAACAAATCATGTTGTACTAATACTAGTTATAGCAGTCCAGAAACACACGCAACAAAGACAAACAGGATTCTAGGAGACAAATGAGGGGTATGACTGGCTGTGGATCACTGGTCCCTGTAAGGCACAAATATGAGAGTGATGATGCAAATGCCAGTCTGAGGGATTAATTCAAATTAGATCAAATCCCCACCTGAGATAACTAGAAAAAAATCCTTTAAAACCTTGGTCACACAGACAGACATTAAGTATATGCTACTTTGGTGAACAAGGGTAATGGCAATTAGAAAGTGCAGGCTCCCTAACCGTACATTACTAGAAAGGTGGAGTTACCTATAATACAGTATTCTAAAATCAGGGTGCCTTTGAGGGTGCCTCCCATTTTATAGATACTTGTGCTGATTCAAATAAATTGTTTAATACATTTAATCTGTGACAGCAGTAATTTCCCTTGCTTCCAGAATTTTTTGGGTCAGTATAGTGAAACCATTCAACTGCTTTCAGGTGGGATCTCAAATCAATTGCCACATTTTACAGTTTTAAGGTAACGGAAAATGGTTAAAAGCCAAATGATAATTCAGTGGTAGTAGTAGTTTATTTGCAGCTTTCACTAAAATGATACAGTGGAATTAATAATAAAATTATATTATATATTACATAGTAGAATAAGTAATTTTATTGTATGCTTTTACCAATAAGTACATATTGTGTTGTTTTATTATTATACATTCTGTAATTTTTTTGTGAATTTTACTGTATCATTTTAGCAAAAGCTGTAAATAAACTACTACTGCTAATCTGACTGACTTCCAGTGGTTTACTGCATTTGGGACAGTCTTTAAAACAACAATGGAAAACTGTCCAGCTGGAATTGTCTTTTTGAAGCTTCTACGTGTACGGATATAGGTCTAGCACATTGGATAGGTGTAGAGAATGGTTAGCAAAGCCACTGGAAGCCCAAGAGATGCTCTCATGCTCTGTAGAATCACACTGACTTCCAGAGTTACTAAGCACATGGAATATTTTGTTAGTGCCTAAATCAGTCACCCGGATGTTGCCAGCACAATTAGTGACAGTATTCCAGGCATGGACTGATATTAGGCAAGTGCCTGAATTTTTGCTAATCTTTCTAAACACAGTTTTTCTAATCTCCTGCTGATGTTGTTTTTGTTGGGGAAAGTGGGGGCAGGCCTGTTTTTTTCTCTAGGTTATTTCTAGGTCGGGAAATAAGGAGATATAATCCCTGAGCCTTGTGAGGTAGTTAGCTTAATCATCAGAGCTTGTTTTAGCAGAAAGCTGTTTAAAAACCTGGCTTGTGTCTGGAAGGGAAATCCTTTAATAGATAAAGGAGGGAATGGGACAGGACAATTTGCGTCACAGATCTAGAAGTAGGTGCTGGAAATCCCACTCCTTTGACGTAAAACTTCCTTTGTTAAATCATTCAGCAGCCTCTGAACCTACATGAATGCTTCCCTGAGACAGGAACAAAACACTGATCTGTTGCCCCCTGGATATTTTCTGGGGCTGTATGCCTTAAACAGAAACGACTAATCAGGAGGATGCTCCCAAGAGAAGACGTGTGGGAGAGAAGATTTTCACATATCCTCCCATTGGTGCACTGAGAACCACAGCAGTAGATTCACCTGCTGCCCAGAGTGCCATTCCAAAGAGAGACAGTTGTTCTTTACATAACTGGGCATGTCTACACAAAATACTTTACTTGAGATTAGAGCAAATTACTGCACAGTAAGTATCACTATCTACATGTGCAGATATTTACTGTGCAGTAATTTGCTCTGATCGCAAATAAATTTGCTATCTGTAAATACAAGTAGCAAACTTACTCTCAAGTACTTACTGCACAGTAGTGCATGTGTAGACGGCTGACTAGGAGAAAATGTGCTCCCAGTCAGGCAGGCAGCAGGGGACAGGAGATTGGTCCCTGCTCCTGGGAGCTGCCTGCTGCTGGGGTGGGCTCCGCCACCGGATCCCGGGAGGGGACTGCGCCCTCCTGCCCCAGCACTAGGGAGCTCCCAGCCCCTGCTTCCCAATTGGAGAGCGGGAGCTGGGAGATCCTTGTCTCCCAGCCTGAGCCCTATGGTTGTGGGGCCTCGACTGGGAGATAAGGAGAACCTCATCTCCCAGCCCCAGCCCCAGAATCATAGAGTGGGGGCTTGGAGCTCCCCGCTGCCAGGGCAAGGGGGACATTGTCCCAGCCCCCAGCAGGAGACAGCTGTCCCCTGGCCCCATGCTCCCTGCCAGCTCCTGGGCTAGCACTCAGGAGGAGGCTAGAACTGACTGCTGCAGGGGGCTGGTGCAGGGCTGGTGGGGGTGGGAGCAGATTTCTGCCATGAGCAGCAAATCTGTTCCCAAGTCCCTGCACATGTAGATGCTTGCCCAGGTCAGTTTACTCTAGAGTAAATTTACTCTAGAGTAAACTGATCCTGCATTATTTGTATGTGTAGATGTGCTCACTAAGTCCCAGATCTGGAAGGATACAAAAGGAATGCTGAGGGCTGACATTGGAGCACAGAGGTTCGAATGGAGCATAGCCATACTCTAGCTATGCTTAGCTGCTGAAACAAAACATTGAGGCCATAGCCAACTGGACATAAACTTAAGGCAGCCCTGAGGCTGCTGTAAGCTGAGATGGGAACAGAAGTGGCCCCAGTGTGGCCCAGGATAGAGAAGGTACAGAATGGAGGTAGATGACACTTGTCTCCTTCCTGTGCTCAGAGTCCTACTCAAAGCACTACTACAATACAATGGTGAACTATGTGGGTACACAGTGAAATCTCCAAGTTTGCAGATGATACTACATTTTTCTAGGTAGTCAAATCCCAAGATGATGGAGAGGAACTGCAAAAAGATCTCACCAAGCTAAGTGAATGGCCAAGAAATGTCAGATGAACTTCATTGTTGACAAGTGTAAGGTAATGCACAAAGGGAAATAACCTCAATTAGACATGCACAATGCTGGGTTCTGCACTAGCTTTTATGACTCAGGAAATAGACATTGGAGTCATTGTAGACCTCTAAACACATCAACTCAGTGTGCAACAGCAACAAAAAAGCCAATAAAATGTTGGGCATGATTAAGAGTGCCACTATACAAATCTTATGTGCAGTTCTGGTCTCTGGATTTCAAAAAGGATATAGGAGAAGTAGAAAAGCTTCAGAGAAGGGCTACCAAAATTGATGGGGACTGTGGAGTAGGACCAGGTGCCAGACCAGGAGAGACTAAGTAAAGCTAGAACTCTTTAGTTTGGAAAGGAGAAGGCTAAGGAGGGATATTATAGAGGTCTCTAAAATAATGAAAGGTTTAGACAAAGTTAATAGAGAACTGTTATTCGCCAAGTTCCAGAATACTACAACTAGGGGGCACCCATTGAAATTAATAGGAGATGGGTCTAAAGCTAACAAGAGAAAGTACATACATACAGTACATAGTTAACTTATGAAACTCATTGCCACAAGAGACAGATACCATAGTCAGGTTTAAAAAGGGACTAGACATATTCATGGATGATAGATCTATTAATAACTATTCAACACAACCACCACATGTATCCTTTGCCATCTCTAAACTAATGATGATGGATTTCAGGGAGGGTAATAAACAGATATACCCAGTTCAATGCTCTCCCTCTAAAGCATCCATTCCTGCCATGAGCAGAGACAGGATATGGGGCTAGATGGGCCAGTGGTCTGACCCAATATGGCACTTTGTAAGTTTTTATGTTAATTTCAAGTCCTTCAGTTCTAGAAGCATGTCTTCTCAGCAGGAGGAGTTCACTGATAGTTTCTTCAATGAAAATGTGTATAATTTAATGAAATATAATCACCGTCCTCATTTATTTTGAGACTATTTTAAACAGAAAATTAAATATGTGCTCTAGAATTTTAGAAGCCATCTAAAAAAACAAACATAAATACAATAATTTTTATTAAATTCCATAGAGTTTTTAAGACCACCCCCTGCTGAATCTTATTTGTTTCATTACTATGAAATCTTATAGGACTTTCTCTGTAGAGCAGGGGCAGGCAAAATATGGCCTGTGGGCAAGATCCGGCCTGCCTGGCCATTCTGTCTGGCCTGCAGGTCACCTAAAAAGTTTAGAAAATTAATATTAATCTGCTCCTGGCTGCTTGTCAAAGATGACAGGAGCCAGGGGCAGTAGGACCCAGGGGAAGCCAGCAGAACTCAGGAGCAAGGCCGGTCTGGCCCCAGTCCCGAAACCCCCTCTCAGTCCTGCCTCCCCAACTGAAAGCCTTTGCTTGTCCCCGCTGTAACTGCTTTCCTGTATGCCTGCTCCAGCACCACATGGCTCAGGGCTGCATTGCTGGACTGCAGGAGCGCAGGGATGCTCTGGTACCCTGGGGCCAGCAGTGGGAGTGGGTGTGTGTGTGCATGTGTATGTGTGTTTCTGTGCAATGAGGGACGGGGGAGAGAGAGACAGAGAGCAATGAGGGAAGGGGAGAGAGAGAGAGAGAGAGTGTGTGTGCGTGTTCATAGGGTGAGTCCCACACACACAGCCAATCCACACACATGCACCCACACCCCCCCTTGCAATGGGCTTCCACACAGAACCCCACACCCATATTCTTCACACACCCCAGCCACCTTCCCCCCATGCACCTTCCCCACCAACCCCATGCCCACCCACACCGCACATAACCACACTCACCCACCCACATGCTCCCTCACCCCATATGCACACCCCACACCTATCCAATCCCACAAGCCCCTCCATATACATTCACATCCCCTTACACCCCACATACCCACAGCCCCCACAAACCTTTTCCCCACCACCCACACAGTATGAGGAGTAAGAATTTATTTTAAGCTATTGTGTGATCACGTCTGTGTTCACTACACAAATGCATGTAAATCGGGACAAAAATATTTTTTGAAATCAAATTAATGAATGTTGTAGATGTTTGATTTTTAGAATATAATTTGGTATTCTTCTGGTTCGGAGATGGCAAACCCCTTCCTGAAAGGAGTACTTCTGGAGGCAAGCAGAAGGACTTCAGGTGGCAAAGGTTGTGGGTTAGGGAGTGGGACTTCCAGTCTTAGGATGGCGACCAGGGTTGGGGCACCTGTCAAGGGATGGGGCTACCCATGTGGCCCTTGACAGCTTGCTAAAACTCAATAAGGGGCCCTCTGCCCAAAGTAATTGCCTGCCCCTGCTGTGCTCCTTAATAAGTTTCAACCTACTGAGTCTATAGTCATCTAGTGCTGGGACAAGAATGTGAAGGGGAAGGCCACTTTATTGTTTTTCTTCCCTTCTTTCCTCAAAGTGCTAAATTCTAACTTGTCATGACACAATACCTAATAATCAAGTTCTGAGTTTCTTGAACAACCACCCTTATCCTGGTGTCTTTCCAAGGCAGCTAGAGATAGCTGGACTACTGGCTGTACCACTTTATGCACCAGCTCTTTCCTTGGAGAAAACTTTTTTTCTTTGACTACTATTTTTGTTAGAGATGTGTTGATAATGATTTTTTTGGCCAATACCAATGTTCAATTATTAACTAGCCATATCGGCCAATACCGATCTGATAGGAATATGCAGTCTGGCAGCTGGGAGAGCAGCGTCCAGATGGTAAGTCTGTGGGGGAGAAGGGGTGTGGGGAGGGAAGGAGTATGTGGGGGGAAGACTGAGGCCCCCATGGTGAGGGAGGGAGTGGGGCTGGAGCTGGTGAAGGGACAGGTGCTGCCCAGCCAGGGCACGGTGCAGGACAGAGCCATGGGCAGCTCATCCTAGGGGAAGGGAGGAAGGGGGTGGCTCCTCGCTGCTGCGTGCATGCCCAGGGGAGGCATGGGGGGCATGTGCCCCCCGATTTGTGCGTGGGGTGAGGGCAGGCTGCCCACTGTGGGCTTGGGGCCATCGGTCATGCTGGCCTCTTCCTGATGGGGTGGGGTTGGGCTGGGGTTGTGCAAAGGGCAGGCAGGGCCAGGTGTCAGCAGCGTTGGGAGGGAGGGCTATGGGGTGCCCACCCCACCCTTCCCCCAGCTGCCCTAAGCAGAAGCCTGGCCCAACCTCGCTGCCGGGAAGAGACTAGTGCAGCCCCTGGTCCTGAGCCCACAGTGAGCAGCCCTCCCTCACCCCACACAAATCTGGGGGGCACATACCTGCCTCAGGGGTATGCACAATGGTGGGGAACTGCCCCCCTTAGCTCCTGGATGAGCTGCCTGGGGCTCTGCCCTACCCTGGCTGGGCAGTGCCTGCCCCTGCCCCCCTCCCTCCCTCACGGTGGAGGCCTTGATTTGCCTCCCCCACACCCCTTCCCTCCCCACGCCCCTTTCTCCCACACAGACTTACTGGCCAGACACTGCTCTTCAAGCTGCCGGGCTGCATTCCTGACCGCATGCATGCTGCGGCTACACACACGCATGTGGCATTTATTGGTGACATAATTGGGTACACTGGCCTAAAAATGCCAATTGCTGATAATGTCAATTTTCCTTTTATTGGTGCTGATCCAATATGGACCAATATATCCGTACATCTCTAATTTTTGTGTCATGTTCCTTCTTGGTATAGAAACCAGCTTGTCTTTACATTTGTCCTGTTTGTGTATAGTAGTCTAGATCTTGCTGTGTTTCATAAATAGTGAATAAATAGATAAAACCAAATTTAAACTGTAGAATAGAAAAAAATCGGAGCTTATGATCAGGTGATACCCTCTCCCAATCTTCATTCAACTTTTTTACACATTGAAGACAGGGTAGAGGTGCACCTTTATAGAATAACTGAATCAGAGATGCATAAGCTTTTGTGAGCAACAGCTGTCTTCATCAGAAAGCTTAAGCATCTCTGGTTCAGTTGCTCTATAATATGTTCCTCTAACTTGCCTTCTGTCTGACTTCAGACTAACACGGCTGATTACTTCTCTATTTTTACATATTATGGTTCAGTTTTGTTCCATGTGCCATAAGGCAGAATAAGAGCACCTGTATTTTATTTCCTCATCATTAAATGGGCTTAGTACTTCCTTCTTCCTATTTTTGCCATTCCTGTCTGTTTAGTTTTGTAAGTTATTTGGGGTCAGGGACTGTCTCTCTCAATGTATGTGTGAAATTTTTTTGCAAATATCTAGTTTAATAAAAGATATCACCTCTGCCATGATTCCTCAGTACCTAAGATAGTATTGTTATCTTGCTTGGGATATATTGGTACTCTAATAATACAAATAGACACAGATGGGGAAATCTCTGCACACTTTGGCCTGGCCCTCATCCTCACAGATGGGGAACATGAGTGGATTCATGTGCTGCTACACAGGGATCATGATTGTACCACATCAACCCACTGCACTCAAAGTGCAAGGGAAAGAAGGCTCCGTGGACCTTCCTTATACTGCAGTGCCATTGGGCACAGACTGGCCCATGGCTTCTCTGTGCTTCCTGTCTGTAACATGCAGAGGATACAACTTACTTTGTCATAGGCTTTGGAGGCTCAATTAATGCCTGTAGACCTTGGGATCTTGGTTTCTGGAGTGTATCTTTCCTTTTAAGGTGGTATTTAAAAAAATGTGTACAGTATTTATAAAAGGATTAGTTGATGGGGGAGTCTAACAGCTCTGAATCTAAAGCCCCAGTCTATTCTCTAGTAGTCTAGTTCATTCATTTGTGAGCTGGCTGTAGACTCTTTTAAAACTTGTCTGGATGTGGACTCTTTTTTAAAAAGTGCTGACTCGGAAAACATCTACTCATTCATTTTGCTCCCCTGAGGAAGGATTAGAGGGATGACTCAGAGTTCAAAATGTTGCCATGACCTTTAAAATGCAAGGCTGTTGGAAGCAAGTAGCAAGCAGATGGAGCAGGAACCTTCTTTGATTGCTGCCTGTCCCAACAGTAAACTGTTATCACTTGGCACTCAGGTTGGACCCTGGATACTAGCAGGATTATAGCAGGGATCTCCCTCCATCATATAGATTCACAGATGAGAGCATAATGCTAACCAATTCTGCTGGTCTGGAACTTGGGGGAAGGCAGCCGGCTAACTGCTCCACTGGAGTTTTAATTTGCTCATCAGCTTTGGTTGGTATGATTAGCAGTCAGGGCTAATTAGTTGCAGGAAAGCATGTGCACTCTCTTCCTCTCATTTCCTAACCTAAGAATGAGACATCCAGCTTTATTGGTCTTGGAGATATAACTCTCTCCTTTTTAATATAGGAGAAGAGGAGGTGAACTATAAGGGACAGATAGATGAATGGCTTAGATAAAATAAAATTTGTTTTCCCCTCCCTCTCCTTGTACCACTTTGGGCATTCGACAAATGCCTGTATTTGGAATGAAGAACTGCATAAAACCACAAAAATACAATCTAACGAGTTCAGGAAAAAAGTGAACTGAAATAATCGAGAACTTCAAATAGGTTGGGTTCAGGCTCTGAGTAGAGTGCAGGGTGGTTATCTTCTCAGAGACTGCAGTATCCAGGCCAGTGAACTGGAAGGTTCACTCCTGAGCACAAATTTTGACTTTACCATTGGGATTTCCTTTGCCCTTTAGGAAATCCTTCACCTTTTTCAGTGCATCAGTTTGCCTGTCTATGATATGAAGCCCAGCTCTTCTGAGCAAGGCTGTAGTACAGGTTATTTGTGTCAGTAAATTCCTTCAGACATGTAATGTTGAATTTACTTGCTGTGTCTTTTAACTAGGTACGTTCATGACTCTTTGTTTTTCTTGTGTTGTATCTTTTTAGAATACATGTCATTCTTTCTGGGTGAGATTCCCACCCACAAACACATGCTGTAATTTTTTTCTCAAAATGACATAGAAAACAAACCAACAGTCCACCTGTCATGAAAAACCAGACAACTGTGAACAACTAAACAAGAGGAAACTGATTTATTTGGGTCTTTCCAAACCCCATTAATGTCAATTGCCTTTGGACGGGGTCCTCTATCTCAGGTCCAAGCATGCCTCACTGTAGTATCCAGGGACATCTTTACAAAGGTTCTCATCTGCTGCAATCCTCAGCACGGCAGAGCCAAATTTTTAGGTTTCTGCTCACCATCACAGAATCCATAACCCTGGATTACGTTCCCTCTAAAATGCATAAGGAATGTTAGCTATGTAAGACAGGGAACCAGAAAAGCCAGCACAATTAGTGGAAAGTTGCCTAAATAGACTATAGGAAACAGTGAGAATAGGGATGTGTGTTAAATGCTGTGCTTCTCTGGGACTTGGGCATCTTACTCTGGGCTCCTTCTACTTTGGATTTGCAGGGATACATCCTTTCTTTTAAAACATGGTGGAGAAATGATGCCATGCCATCAATACATTTTTACCCTATAGCACAGTGGATATTTGCTCAGGAGACTTACCCAGGCTGTGAGAGATCTGGGTTTAATTCCCTTCTCTGCCTACAAGAGATCATAACCCCATCTTTTGTCTCACTAGAGAGTGCCTTACCGTAAGACTAAGTGGTGTTGTGTGCAGAAGGGGCATCATTATTCCCTTCAACAGAGGCTGTTCTGTTGTACATGGGCTAATAAAGTAGGCATTAAGCCAGAGAAAGAGTGCATATGTGTCTATAGTTTAGTGATTAGGACATTCACTAGGGTGCAATTGTAGTCCATATTCCAGTAAATGCTTCATTATATGGTGTTAAATATTTATGGATGCAGGTACCTTAACCAAGGAACAGGAACTAAAATGGTATGGGAATATCTATTTTAGCCTCATGGGGTGAAAGGTGGAGAAATGCCTAGTTTGTGAATCCTAAGAGACACTGATACAGTATATGAGTTCAGCACTGTTGAGACTGAAGCACTTCCATGCTAGCCCATTAACTGTCCTTGGGCACTTACAGAACCTTAATGTTGAAAATTGAGGTGTCTCAAGGATTAGGAAGCAGCTGAGCAGATGTTTTGAGGATTTATATTTCAGTCTTACAAACCTAATGTGACAAGCAGGCACATAAGTCTCTGTATATCGAGCCCTGCTTTGTACGTTGTAGTTAAATCCGTACAGTGAAGTTCCTAGCAAACTTCATTGAGTCTGTGGTTCCTCTCTCTTCTCTGATTAAAAGAAAAACTCTACCTGAGGTAAATTATTGTGATGTTGGATGTCACGTACTGTAATGGTGTAATGTGAACTACAATGCCTGGAGGCCTCTAGGGGACTGGAGGAAGGAACTGCAGTGTGAACTGCAACTCCAAGAAGGTGGTAGGGGGCAGGAGGAAGTGAAAGGAGCAGTGTCTGAGCACCAGTTGTGCAGCAGAGAGGGAGACACATGACCAGAGAGTCAGAAGGAGCAGCAGAGCTAGGACTGTGAGATGCAGCAGTTGGCTCTGTGCCTTATGGCCTGTGACCACTTATCCCATGTCTGCCACCAGTTGTACTAAACCCTACAACCCCAAGTACTGGCACATGGAGCTGGCAAGGAAAGTTCCCACTTTATATAGGGGATGCTGGGGATTAGAGTCACAAGCCAATGGGCTAAGGTGAGGGGGACAGACACAGGTAAATAAATATTAACATTAAGGTAGAAACACTTTGGATCTGGCTAACAGGAAGTAAACAGTGACATTGTAAAGAACAGGTAACTGGTAGAAAACACTAACACTATGATATATTTATACCTGAGAACCTTAAACCTTCTCGCAACTCCAGACAGTTCCAAACCAGTCTCTGGTCCCATAAAATGCTTAATCGCCATCTTCCCAGCCTCTACATCTGAACTCCAGTGCTGCAGCTTGCAGTCCTAGCTCTGCTGCTCCTTCCAACTCTCTGGCCATGCACCTGTCTCTCTCTTTTGTGGCAACCTGTGTTCTGATATTGCTCCTTCTGCCACCTTCTGGGAGTTGTAGTGCATTTTGCAGTTTGTTCCTCCATTCCCCTGGAGGCTTCTGGGCATTGTAGTTTATGTTACAGCATTACAGTACATGACATTTCAACATCACAGTACATTACACTATTTTCTAACTGACTTGTACAGCCCAGATTCCATGTGAAGCCATACAAAAATAAATATGTAAATGTACAATATAGTGCACGGAAGTAAAAGATTTGCTTCCAGTTCTATTGAGATGCTGAGTAATTTTGACTTCTGCTGAGGTTGACAGGGACTATCACCCTGCAAAGCTTTGGATGGAGTTTGTTTCAGTTTAATCAGTCCTAAGGAGCAGCTGAGATAACATGGTATTCAGTGAGGAGAAAATATTTTTAAGATGGTGAGAGATCCTTTAGCCTTGCCCTTTCAGTAGAATGGACTCCAAATATCTCAAAGCATGTAAGTGTCTTAAAAGGTGTCCAACATGTATCAGCTCAGAAATTAGTTTACTTTAAAAATAGTCTATTGGCCCACTGGTGATAAATAACATTTGGCCGGATGTGACATATTAGGGGATTTTACTACTTGGTACTTGCATTGTGATATATTTTGCACATAACTGTAGCTGAAATTCAAATTGGGACCCTCAAGGCTATAGGCAGTATTGGTGACAGGAGTGAAAAGGTTGGCTCAGGAAGAAAGAGGCTTCAAGGAAGGGCTTAAATACCTATGCTTACCACGGAGACATATGAAATCCAGATTAGCTGTTTCCTACCTGCTTGCTGGCA
>NW_017729022.1:77306037-77317613 GCF_001723915.1 Gavialis gangeticus
GAAAAGGCTGGCTCAGGAAGAAAGAGGCTTCAAGGAAGGGCTTAAATACCTATGCTTACCACGGAGACATATGAAATCCAGATTAGCTGTTTCCTACCTGCTTGCTGGCAATAATTTCCAAATCCAGTTATACGGCATCTCTATAAAGAGAATAAAGGCATTTTTGTTCCCAGTTTGTGACATTTGATGTAGGAAAGGGTGGAAGGCAGCTGCCAGAATTCTTCTGCCCTTACACTGGCCTCTGACAGTTTCTGCTGTCTGGTCCCTACTGAAAACTGATCTTGTGCACATCTGTATATGACACAAGTACTGTATGTATCCATTTGGGTACTTATTCCCTGGGAGAAGAAAGGAAAATTTTAAGTCAGCAGTTTGGCAGCTGTTCTTCTTTCTGCATTAGCTTCTGATGCTGCCACCTGGCATTATATGACATTAGTCACCATTTTGTTTGTGGCCACTTCGATGTCTAAGTTCTCAGTTTCTCCTATAGTTTTCACATCAACTAAGTGACATGAAATCTCGGAAGTGCAATTTCAAATGAAAAGCTAGGAGATGCAGAAATTTAAGTGGCCACGTATGATTTATCTTTCCAGTTAAGATGAAAACATCTGTTAGAAGATACTTTCCAGTTTAAATCATGAACAAAGAATCTATAATCTAAAATAAATCGCAGCATAATTTATGAACTTATACATGAAATCAAGGGTTAAAGAAGAATGTGGTAAGAAAGAAGTCCTTTCATTGCTCTGTTTCTTTATTACATCAGTGTTTTAAGATTATTGGTTCTTCAAACCAGTGCAGTTCACCTGAGGTGCATTTCTGCCCCTTGTGTCTCAGACATTCAAGTGCGGCTGTGTTGAAGGCTAGGGGGAAATGTGAACATCTAAATAGCTTCATAAATCCCAGGTTTGGAAGAGCATCTTAAACATTGGCCATAGTGACTGCTGAAGACACTAACCCTTACCAAATTCTGAAGAAATCTCAAACATTCGCATTGTTTTACCATCATTACAACAGGGTGATAGTACTTTAAGGATCTCTGTTCCCACTACTCTACATTATGTGTACTCAAACATATCTATGTAAAATGCTACCATGCCTGGGTGGCGAGGATTTTTTTTTTGGAATATCTTTTACTGGACCAGTTATATAGTTGGGAGAGATGTTATAGACAGGTTTCTGGGTGCAGATCTGCTACATGGATGTGTATAATGCAGTAGATAATCAAACTCAAGGGGGAGACTGTGCCTCTCAGACCCTAGCCTGTGTTTGGATTGGTGCAAAATCTCAGTACTGAGGCATTGTTGAAGAGCTCTGGGTTTCTGTATCAATTGGGTGGGATGGCATAAAGGTGTACTCTGATTTCAGGTTGTGAAGACAGCTGTGAAGACAGCTGTGTAGAGAAAGGCAATTCCATTTAATTGAGTCCTTCAAACCTTCATCTTATTTCAATTCAGAATTGTCTCTGAATGGGAATGTAGTCCTGGTTCCAGGGTAGGCAGCCTGGTTAGCTATGCTGTAGCCATGGACCCTGGAAGGCCTGGGATCCTAAGCAGATCCAGACTCCAGAGAACACAGATAACAGCAATATCCAATAAGATGAGAGAACAAAACAGGAACATTGGTTCGTAAAACATGGCATTCAACAAGGTGTTGAAATGCAATGACTGATTGAAAACATTGGATGTGAAATGGCTCAAAGATGGAACCATTGACTGTTATACTGTCAAAGGCTATGTACTCGATTGGGGATAAAGAGGATTACTTAACGATGTACTCTAGATTTCAACATTTTCCAAAACTAGTAAGAATCCTAAATAAGTGTGTTCAGGTGCCTAAATATGGCTTTAGGAGCCTAATTTTAGGAAGCATGTTTGAAAATGTTGGTCATAGGGAGCTACCAATTATTACTGCAGGGGTTTGGATTAGAGCAGTGGGAGCCAACTTATTTGACAGGCGTACCAAAAATTGGCTCCATGCCATCCCTGAATGCCACTCTGATCCCTTTTTTCTGCTCAGCTTTCTGCTCCCTGCCTGATTTGCTCCTCTGCTTCCTCCTTCCTGTCTGGTGCAGTATATGAAATGTACCTTTAAGGGGCCAACAGTTGGGCGGCCCAGTCTGGGGCCCCCCCCCCCCAATGCTCTGTGGGTGTGGTTTGTGGTGCTGGGTTGTTGTTGTCGCTGCAAGCTGGGAGCATGTGAGTTGGTGAATCCTGTTCCTAATAAAGATAAAGCTGGTTACCACCCCTCTGGTCTTTGCTGACTGCTGATTTGAGGACAGAACCCCAAAGGTATGCAGGTCTGAGTGAGCACCCAATCCCTGGGACCCAATGGCATTGAGTAAACATTATATGGTGTCAGAAGTGACCTGTCTCTTGGAGGAGTCACCAGCAGCCTGTTTAAGGGGATTACAGTTTTCATTCAAAGAGAAAAAAAAAATAGAGCATTCCCAACCTCAACCATCATTGTCTTTTATTGGAAATCTTGGGGAGAACTGGAGGAGATGGGAACAAAAGCTCTGATTATACCTTGCAGTCAAAAAGGCTGAGGAAGAGGCAATTATAAAATTGCAGTCATGCTTCATTGCATTGGGGATAAAGCCCGAGATATTTACAATAACATGCAAGGGGTGTTTGCAGACCCTAGTAACAAAACCCTTACAGAGGTGGTTGCAGCATTCAAGAGCTACTGCTCACCCAGAAAAAACCCTGTCTTTGAAAGGTATCAGTTCTGGCAATTTAGATAAAATGAGGTTGGAGGCATATGATTTCGTTACAGAACTCAGAAGCAGAGCACAGCATTGTGAATTTGGACGTGCTGAGGATGTTATGTTTAGGGACAAAATTATCTTCAGCACATGGGCGATGTGTAGGAGGGGCATGCAGGTGCACGTGCACCCCCTGAGGCTGGCTGTTTACCCCCCGGAAGCTCTGGTTCCAGGAAGTGTACTTCCAGATTCACTGCTGGCTCAGTGATTGGCTCCTGGGTGACACCCCCCACCCCCATCAGCCATCTTGTGCCCCGCCAGATTCAGGAGGCACCAGTTGCCCATGGTTCAGCATAGCTGACTGCAGACTCAAAGAAAAGCTTCTGGAAAATCTCTCCCTCGCCCTAGCACAGGCTGTGGATATCTGCAGAGCAAAGGCACTCACAAGTGCTCGAGCCTGAGTTATGTCTGCAAAAGCAAGCTTGCATGCAATTGAGTAACAGTAAAACTGCCACAGCACTTTGCAAAAGCAAAGCAAGGCACCAATGAAGTTTGTTCCACAGGAGGGCAATCAAGCTAACAAAGGCAGAGCCTACAAAAGGTGTGGAAGCACACACAAGCCTCTGTCCTGCCCAGCTTTTGGAGAAACTTGTTACAAATGCTCTTAAATGAACCACTTTGCAAAAATGTGCATCTCAAAGGGAGAAGCTCCAAAGTCTGCAAAAGGAGTCAATAGCCTATATATTGGCACAGTGTCTGCAAGACAGTATGCACAGACCTTTGACAACCAGAATGCCTGGTCTAGCACAATCATGATTGCTGACTTGCCAGTTGATTTTAGTTAGATACTGGAGCAGAAGCAAAGGCTATTCCAGCAGATGTAGCAAAGGCTTTGCAAGGCAAAGTGCACAAGACTCCAGCTCATGTTATATTGGTTGCATTTGGTGGTGCACGCATCAAACCACAAGGTGCAATCATTACACGCTGCAAATCTGGTGCTAATGAATGTGATTTAACTTTTTATATAGACAATTGTGACCCACCAATACTTGGTAGGGTGGTGTGCGTCACCTTAGACCTTATCAGATGAGTCCATGGAATGGCTCTGACAGCACCTGCAAGCAAAACGGATCTTCTCAAACTACCTGGATGTTTTTGAAGGTTTGAGCCAATTTCCTGGTACCTTCCACATTTTTGTCAACCCAGCAGTACCACCAGTTGTACATGGGTGTAGAAAGATTCCCTATGCAACCTTAGGCAAGTTGAAGCCTGCCATTGAAACCATGGAAGCTATGGCAGTCATTACGAAGGTGGCTAAGCCCTTGTGATCACACAAAAGAAGAATGGTTCGCTATGACTTTGTCTAGACCTATGAGACTTCAATGAGGCAGTGCTGAGGCAGCACTTCGATTCCCACTGTAGAAGATGTGCAGAAGAGCTTGTCAGGTAAAAAGCTGTTCACCGTTCTTGATGAAAAGGACGGCTACCGGCAAGTCAAATTGGACAAGAAATTGGCAGAGCTGTGTACCTTTAACACCCCATGGGGATGGTACCACTTCAATCACCTTCCCTTTGGTGTTAAGTTGGCTAGTGAAGTATTCCAAAAAGAATTATGATTACTTTGGTGACATTCCAGGAATCCACATCATCACGGGTGACATGCTTATTGCAAGGGCTACCAAAAAGGAGCATGACACTATCCTGAAACAAGTCCTGGAGAGAGCACGCCTGAAAGGAGTAAAGTTTAATGAGGTCAAAATACAGTTTTTAGTTGACAGTATATGGGCCATATCTTCTCAAAAGATGGTGTCAAACCAGATGATAACAAAGTGGAAGCCATTAACAGGATTTCCCCTCCAACAGACAAAAAAGGCCTCCAGAGACTCCTCAGAACCATTCAGTACTTGGCTCAGTTCATTCCACACGAGTCAAGCCTGACGGCCCCGCTGAGAGCGCTTCTCAGGAATGATGTTATCTGACAATGGGGACCTGAGCATCAGCCAGCCCTGGATAAGCTCACGCAAACTGTCAAACAATACTTGTGTTCAGATACTTCAACCCAGCAGAGCAGCTGGAAATCCAAGCCATCACATCCAAAGACAGCTTAGGAGCATGTCTGTTTCAGCAGAATCAACCAATTGCATATACTTTGAGGGCTCTAACACAATCCGAGAGAAATTATGTGCAGATTGAAAACACCTTTTGGCAATTGTCTTCGTCACGACGAAATTCCACCAATATGTGTATGCCACCCAGGTATGGGTCCAGTCAGACCACAAACCCCTGGAAGCGATTTTTGCAAAGCCCATAGGAAAGGCTCCGGCATGGCTACAGAGGATGCTGTTACAACTCCAGAATTATGACATCCAGGTTCACTATACCAAAGGCAAAGATCTGTTAGTGGCTGACACTTTCTAGAGCCACAACGCTTACTCCTCCTCCTGAACATGAGCTTTTCCACCCAGAAAAGGTCATTCACAGTCTGATGGAAACAGAGCCATTGAGTAACTGGTTACTTCAGCCATTACAGGAGTACACGAAGTCTGACAAGGACCTACAAGCCCTTAGAGTGCAGCATCTTAATGGTAGGCCGAGAAGGCAAAAACGAATTAAACCTAAAGTTAAGCCCTACTGGTCTGTCAGCGACCAAATCCAGATTCAGGATGATTTGCTTATGATTGGGCTGAAAATAACCATTCTAAGTGGTGCGAGGACCAAGATGTTGACTTTGCTTCACTTGCCCCATCAAGGCATACAAAGGTCAAAAGCACGAGCTTGACAAATTATATATCTGCCTAAAATGAATGCCCACATTGAGCAATGGATTGTGAATTGTGCACCTTGTGAAGAGCTCCTACCCAGTAATTAAAAGAGCCCATGATTTCACATGAGGTCCCAGACCTGCCATGGCTAAAACTGGCAGTGG
Source organism: Gavialis gangeticus (assembly GCF_001723915.1). Taxonomy (NCBI): domain Eukaryota; kingdom Metazoa; phylum Chordata; order Crocodylia; family Gavialidae; genus Gavialis; species Gavialis gangeticus. Next base: position 77,311,671 of record NW_017729022.1, read on the forward strand.
ACATTTTGACCTATGGAGACAGTCTTATTTGATTATAGTTGACTATTACTCCATGTACCTTGAAGTTTTTCACCTGCCAGACAAGACAAATGTCATGGTAATCGCCAAAATGATGTCTGTGTTTGCTCACCATGGCATACCTAAAGAAATTGTCTGCGATCATGTGCCATTTGCAAGTCACATGAGGAAACAATTTGCGACTGACTGGAGCATAACCATCACCTGTTCTAGCCCAGGTTACCCACAATCCAGTGGTCAGGCTGAATGCACAGTTCAGAACAGCAATGTTTAAGAAGACTTTGCAGGATGGCTCTGATCTATATCTGGCTTTACTTGATCTGAGGAACACCCCCATTGCCAGTCTCGAGTATGCTCCAGTGCAGCTTCTGATGGGGAGACTTTTGCGCAGTACCCTCCCTGCTACAATGGCAGTGCTAACTCCTAGACTGCCATCGAATGCCTCCCACAAGTTGCAGAACCTTCAAAAGCGCCAAAAGGAGCACTATGACTTCATGGCTGCGTTCTTGCCACCTCTATGAGAGGGGGAGAAAGTAAGGATGCAAATAAGTACAGGTTGGACACCAGTGTCTCTCATGGCAAAAAAGGGACGAACCACACTCCTATGTGGTAAACCCCTCCCAGCGGTAATGTCTACAGGAGGAACAGGAGACACTTAAGGAAGGATTATTCGTCAGTACCAGCAGAACATGTTGATGTACCTCAAGAGATGGCAGCAAAACAAACTACAGAAGAAGAAGCAGACCACCACGAACAAGAGTTTCATCACATTGCAGAGAATCCACCAGTACCCCTAGAGGAACCTGATGACACCATGCAAACTAAGGTGGATGTGTGGTGAGATTGTCTGTGGAGTACAAGGACTATATAATGGGATAACAATAAAGGCTAGACCCCACTGGTGAGGCAAGTGCTAGCAACCTCTGGCTGCACGATCCTGAACTGTTCTGAGTTAAAGTAGCACCTGATGAAGATCCAACTATTTAAGAGGGAGCTCCCAGAGAAGGAAGGGGGATGTGGTATATGGAATGTACCTTTAAGGGGCCAGCAGTGGGATGACCCAGTCTGTCCCCCTGATGCCCTGTGGGTGTGGTTTGTGGTGGTAGGTTGTTGTTGTCCCTGCAAGCTGTGAGCATGTGAGTTGGTGAATCCTGTTCCTAATAAAGATAAAGCTGGTTACCACCCCTCCGGTCTTTGCTGACTGCTGATTTGAGGACAGAACCCAAAAGGTATGGAGGTCTGAGTGAGCACCCCATCCCTGGGACCCAGTGGCATTGAGTAAACATTATATCTGGTGTTTCTGGTCTCATCTGCTGCTCTGCTTTCTGCTCCTGGCCTTAATTGGCACAGTGCTCTCTACTCTCTCTCCAGTCTGCTGTGTGCCACACACAAGCTGCCTGTGCCACAGACTGGCTACCCCTGGACTAGGGCATCCTTGCATTGTGGGATAAAACAGTTTTTACTCAGGAGAGGCTGTAAGAGTTTGATGGAAACAATTCTGCCCCAAAAAAAGTTCCTTGGAATTTCTAAGTTGCTGAAAGCAAAATGTTTTGCAAAGAGTGTTGAAACAAATTACGTTGTAATAAGACATCTGCCTGCGCAACAAGTTTTGAACACTGCCTGTTTTTTGTCATCTCACTTCTTCAGTTTTTTTTTAACCTGAGATTAAGCAATTCTGTGTTTCAGACCTCTTTAATTTGTAGTTATTTTAATGGCACTTGGGTTATACTAATCATTTTCTTATTAATACCAAGCTATTGCTCTTGGTTTGTCTATTTGAAGAAAAGGAAGGAAAAGGAAAAGAAGAAAGCCTACTTTGACATTTTGGAAATTACACTGTTGTTTGGCACGACAACAAAATTTAATTAGATCAAACATAAGTGAAAACAAATCATGGCATTTATTTTTAGAACACAGCCTCCTCCAAGAATCACAGAATATCTTGCAGTAAGAAGCAGAATAGAGGGTGAGAGCTTTAGAGAGAACAGTGCAGAAATTCCCATCCAGGGAGAAAGGGGGAAAGCAGAGAAGTAGAAATTTGAATTAATAACATTGAGAAGATTGTGTTTCCGCAGTGGTGAGTATGGGCTGGATATATACATAGAAAAAAGTTGAAGTCTAAAATTAATGAAAAGGTATGTACTCTTACAGATTACTTCATATGAAGAGAGAATGCATGCATATGAATGGGAAAGGGCAGTGTGACTTGGTATGTGTGTTAATGTGAGGGTGAATTATGGGAGCAGGATGTACTGATGGAAAGGAAAACGGTGGGATTAGTAATATAAGAAGGCAAAAAAAGATCATGTAATTTGGGGGTATAGATAATGGACTGGGCCGTAATGTGAATCAAAGATTAATAGAAAAAACAAGGATTTTCTTTCTCAAGCAGGATTCTCTAAGCTCCCCAAGTTTTCTGTATTAGACCGAATTATCAGACATCCTGATTCTCAGGCTGTTGTCCCACTTTGTGCAAGATACAAAGTGCCCCACTGTCATTTATTTTACATAACTAGCAACACGCAAACAGCCGAAGTATGAAAATTAAATGTGTGTTATTTTACGGGCTGATGTGCTTAGAATCAACTAGTCCCGGGCAACCAAGGGGGTGGCAGTTTGAGGGAAAAGATTTTGATTTCCTATGCCTCAGTGTCAGGAAGAGCAGTAAAAGCAACTTGTTCTTTCCCTTTTCCTTTGGATCTATCATTAGTGACACATCCCTCCTCAAGTATGTCATACAGTAGTTTCTATATTCCCTTTCTAGAGGTTGGAAGTATCATTAGGAGGAGTTCTTTACTGCCGGAGTGAAAGGAAAACTGCTTCCCATGGATAGTCTCTTCCAATGGCACAAGCTAATAAAGAGTTATTTGACAATATACATGCATCTACAGGAACTGAAACCACTCTTCTGCTTTGACTGAAATGGTATTCAGATGAAAGACTTTGGCTTGAGAAACTCAAGTCTTTCTCTCCAGTGAGGTTTATTGAATCTGAACTTGGGCTGGTTTTATACAGTGTTTAGATCCTGGGCTTAGCTGGCTAACATTGTATTTCCTGTAACCTAGTTGCGTTCCCCTCCTCACCCCCATCCCTCTTATGTTAGCCCCTCGTTTGGGCACTCGGTATTTCCCTTCTGGCTTTGTCGTCTTTTTGGTTCATGATTCTTAATATCTACTAATAAAATTCAATCTGCTGAAGGTGAAAAACATTTTAGACTAAGTAGCCTTTTTTTGTTGTTATCTTTCCAAGGGTTAAATACTCGGAGTTCTGTGCAGACCAATGCTAGTCCTATGAACATATAAGAGTTAAGTTGTGTGTCTTAATTTACTTGTTTTTATTCCCCTTTTTCTTCTTTCTATATTGCGCTAACACATGCCATTTATAATATCAGTACAGTGATTTTTAAAATTCATCCCTTACAGCATGGCCAGAGGGAACTCTTGCATGGTAGGCTGTTCACATTCCAGCAGGGGGCAATGCAGTACTGCACCTTTACAGATACCACTAATTAGAATGTCACATCAATCTTTAAACAATCTACTGTCCTAAGGAGTAACTGCATATTTAATTTGTGGTGGGTTACATTGGCCCTGTGTTTGGAATTTCACTATACACTTGTGATTCGTACAGGGGAAACCTGAGAAATTGGTGGTAGACATGCTGCTGACAATGATCAGCTGACCTGTCTACTGTCTCTTTGAACCATACGTAAAATTTTGTATGTAGCGCAGAGTTGTAGTTTTCCAGCAAATTTATCAGAAGTCATAAATCTCTCAGCTGTCTCTCTTTTCTTTTTTCTTCTTATCATCGTCAGATGGGCGTTTTAGTGTAGTTTTAGAAAGGGTTTTTTTATATTTTTTGCTTGTAATATTTACAAAACAGAGAAAGCAAAATCATCAGATTAAGTAGGAGAAATACATAAACTCACGTAAATCTTTTAATTCGATTCACATTCTACACAAATTGTGCATTGCAGGAATGTCTGTGATGTTTCTCAAAGCTTTTGCCTATAAAATTGTATGCTAATACCTGCAATGGAAGATTTGTGTGTACGGTAAGGGGAAGCAACCATTTACAGATGCAAGCGATTCATGCCCTAACATCTACTCTCGTGAATGGCATCTTGCCCAGTGTGGAGACTTCAAAATCTGATGGCCCAATCTTGTTTAAGCAACTAAAAACCCAGGGGCATATCTGACAGGTTTTATCTTCCTGGCATCTCAGCCTCAGTTTCATGGGTAATTCTGATATAATGAATTAAATTACACTCTCCTGATTTTGCCAGTAATTTTTAAAACAGACAAAGGTTCTTTTTGGGTAATGAGAGGAGTCAGTGGAAGAGGCCTTGCAGCCACATCTCATCTTTCTTCTGCCCATTCCCTTGTAATTTTAGCTGCAGTTCAAGAGTGGTAATGAAGTCCCTGGCCTGCTGCTCTTGTCATTGCTGCTTAGGGAATTTGGAGAATAGCACAAGAGTAAAAGGGTTTCAGCTGGCTTTTTGCGAAGAAAAATATGCACCAGTCCTTAGGTGAATACTAAATATTTCTTGCAGAGCGAATTTTTTCTTTGGAAAAGCTCTTATTCCCAGGCCAGTGTCTCCATAGTTTCCTTTAAACTATATCAGTGTAGTACTAGAATACTGTAATACTGCCTACAGTGGGACCATCTGACATCCAGTGGCAAATGGGAAATAATCTGCTTAGCTCTAACCACATTCCCCCTGCAACTCCACTATCTCTTTTTTCCACAAGTCCTTGGTAGAACTCATGTTTCACCCAGCTAACATGCTCTATGAAGTCAGTCCTCTTTATTATGGATGGCAAACATTTTTCATGGTCTTCATTCCAGGCAGTAATCCTAAACCAAGACAGTAAAAGGAAAGGAAGCATGGAAAAAGACAAGTCGCACCACTGGACATCACCAAATGGGCAAGGGTAGAGCATGAAATTACTGGATGTGGTTATGGAATGGGGGCCCTTATGGTTTCCCCAGTACTTTAGTTTAAACGAGCCATTTACATCATGCTTACCTCAGGAAAGTTAATAAGGGGATAGACAATAAGTAGAGAACAGCTCATTTTTTCACTGCTGCCCTTCTCAGGTTAGCAAAGTTCTGTTTGGAGTTTACACTGGTGGCCTCTGTCAGCAGTATAAAGTCAATCGAATTTAAATTTGCACCAGGGAAGAATTGCTGTAGAGGAGCAGAGTGGAAGCAGTTTGCTGGTTCTAAGGATTAATAACCGATTTATGCCAATGTTGCATAGCACAGCTGTCTGTATGCAATATATTGGAGGGGAGAATCAAGTCTAGGGACAACAGAGGCAGCCAGAACTGTTGGAACTTACAACTTTATCTGCATAGGTAGTGAAAAGCTGCTGAGTGGAAGGGGGATAAATCTTCAGTGTTTGTGGTTGGGGGCTTTTTTTTTAAAACCAAAATACTGTAGTATGGGCCTACTCTTATTTTTGATAGACTGGCTAAGCCTTGCCTTATAGTAACAGACTTGTATGTAGGACACCATATATTCTAAAGCCAGGTCTGCTCATCATGATACTTCAGTATTATGGAAGGTTTTGTACTTAGATATTGGATCCAGATAATATGTTACAGGTATGAAGTCAATGGAATTATAATGATTCATGCTAGCCATCTTGGTTCTGTCTGTGCAGAAAGAGTGTGTGTGTGTGTGTGTGTGTGTGTGTGTGTGTGTGTGTGTGTGTGTGTGTGTGTGTGTGTGTGTGTGTACATACCCAATATATATAGAAGCTATTTCAGGAAGTAAGCAAAAGTGCAAAGCAGAAGTCTTTCATTTCTAAAAGGTTTTAATAGCTCATGAAACTCTGTAATTAAGACTTATGTTGAGCTATGTAGTTCAAATACTAGATACTCATGTACTAATACTTTTCTTTAACAACAAACTGCTTTA
>NW_017729022.1:77322613-77340243 GCF_001723915.1 Gavialis gangeticus
TTTTTTTAAAGCATGACAAGATGAAAGCTGTCTGCGCTGTACACACACACATGCTGATGTAGAAATGTGCACTCCAAACACCGCCCTTATAATTCTTTTCCACAATAACCAAAGTTTCTGCGTGTTGTTTATAAAACAAACCTAAAATATTGAACTTTTCTTTTTTTAGTTCTTTAAAAGTGCAAATATAACTCAGAGCCAACAAGCTACCATTGTTACTCTGCAACAACATACGTGTGTGAATTTTTTTAGAACATTTGGGCTGGCTTTTGAATATCAAGTCAGCTGAGCAGGAATTCTAATGGCTGAGGTCTAAGCCCCAAATAATAGGGGTTTATTAAGGAAACACTGACAGAGCCTGAACTGGAGTGGCTTGAATGGCCCAGCTGAAATAATGGAATGCTTGTGGCAACCAGAAAATGATTGCTTGCTGGCATAATCCCAGGGTAGACCTCTGCCAAGAGCACACATTCTTTCTTTGCCAGTTTTTTTTCTTCAAATAGGGAGTACAGTACTGAATTTCTACACGTAATAGTGGCACAGCAGAGCAGGAGGATGTGACAGCTCCAGAGCAGTGAAAGAATTACAGATTGAGGACTATAGACTAGGTTTCCAGCAGGTAGAAATCTGTGTATCTCCATTGTCAGTAGAACTTCATCAACTGAGGCTTTGGCCCTTAATGTTTTAATCTGGGAATGCAACCCAAAACACCGGAGAATGTTAAGAGCTTGTAGGTCTAAAGCTTCTGTGCCTCTAAATTGTTCTCACTAGAATGTACAGCTTTCTTTAAAGCTGCTTTTTGTCAATGGAGTATCTTTAGATAGAGGATACTCATAGGCATGCCCTCCATCCAGGGCATGCTTTATTTTAACAACAGGTGGATATGGTGCAGTTTACAGAAATGTTTGTGGTTCTGTCACACCGTGGAAAGACCAGCTCAAAAAGTTTAAGTGCCCTGTAGAGAGCAAGAACATTTGGGACTCTGTTCCAGTCTCTTGGAAAGGCAGGAACTGAAAGTGCTGTGGAGGTAGGATTTTTTTTTCTAAGCCTGAGGACAAAGGTGTCTAAGTGGAATAGTCCAAATAACTTATTTGAAAAATATTCTAACTTCACAATTAAAAAAAAAATCTAATGAATGTTAATTTTTAATTGTCCATACTGGACTTCTAAGGATTCTTTACACCTACTGCCATTCCAGCTGAACACTTTCAGCCACTGCTCTTGGTCATGATTTCTTCAGTTTTGTCTTCCAAGACATTAAAGCAATTTATTAGACATCTTAATATTTGTGTGCCAAGCTTTTGAGCAGTCTGATTTTGAGGAAGTGCTAGGTACTTGTATGGAAATTCATGCTTTTTAAAAGGGGTTTCAAATTGGGCCTCCAGAAGAACACCACTTGCATTGTTTTGCCTCAACTTGTTAGCTTGGCATTTTACATGGAAGTGTCTTTCAGCAAATGCAAACTGGCCTGTGTTGGTTAATATTTCTCATTTGCTTTTGGCAAATATAGGCAGCTGCGTTCACTGTTGAAAAATCAACATGAAGCACCAGTTAAAATCTTGGCTTTGTTAAGGTCAATGGGATTTTTGCTATTGGATTCAGGATGGATTCAGGATCTAGCACTGCTGCATATAAAAATCTTTTCATAAATGTAAAAAATTTATAAATATTAAAATATAAAAACCTTTTAAAATTTATTAAACTTATAAACAATTCACAAAACCCCTGAAAATGACAATATATAAACAAATTCCACAGCATTCTAACAATTGTTACAAAGTTTTGGTCTGCCCTAAATTTAACAAATATGTCAGCTTTTACATTACAGAATTTGCATTGCTCTTTGTTAGCTGTTGATGTTTATTTCCCTCCCTACTTTTAAAATGAGATAGCTTGAGATGTGTCCTTTGTTGAAGACGCCTGGCTCACAAAGGGTATTCACGTTTTCTTTGGATGTTCTGGTGAGTCTTCATTGTGCTATAGGAGAGAGAGAATGAATGAGTGAATGGGTGTTTAATTATTAAGCTGTTTACCCATCAAGGGAGAACTCTGACCTCAGGTAGTCATAAGGTGCAGATTGACTCATTAAGAGATTCCATCCAAAAATGATGTCTATTTATACAAGGATCAAGGAACCCAAAAGGGTGGGGAGAAATCTTCTGGGGTTAGAGAAGATGAGTTTTTTATTACACTTGGAAAGATAATTAGAGCAGTAAGAGATGGTGAACATTAAAGTCCAGAGGTTATTTGAGTTAGTGAGGGATGTGGATTTTTTTCTCTCTCTTTCTTTCAATTTCTTCCAACAGTGTTTCAGCAGATGGGACAATAAGAGAAAAAATAGTGGATGATGAAAATACAAACACTTATTCTTAGAGTTTGTGGATAAATGAAACTGATACAAGGAAATGGCAGATTTGTTAAACAGTGGTGTGGCTGAAGGGAAGACATTATGCAGTTTCTTTTAGTGTGGCACTTCTATACCAGACACACACATGTCTCTTGGTTACGGGCACCTGCATTTATTGCTCTAGCTACAGCAATTTCAATGACATTCTCCAGCAGGATGTCTAGTGATCAGTGATATTACTTCTGGAACTGAGAGAGTCTGTATGATTTTATGGAGTTCAACAATATAGAACAATAGATTTAAGTCAAAAGGGCTAACATGGTCATCGAATGTGACTTCCAGAATAAAATGTGCCATAGATTTTTCACTTAATGATGCAACAGTTCTGAAATTAGGGTCTTGAGGTCAACTGGTGTCACAACAGTCATAAATGGGGTCAAAAGCTGGACAGCAGTTCAATTTATACTGGTATCTGGGGTCACAAGCCTGCCAAAAGTGTTTTCCAATTGGAGGTGGTGCCACCACTACAAACAGTTTGGGAACTATGACACCAATGCTTGCAGAAAGCCCATGTGACTGTTACATGCTTTGACATTTTCCTCCCTGTAGGGAGGTGCAAAGTTCAGGAAAAGTGAGATGAATACTAGAAATAGAAATGATAGATCTGAAGCTAATTGTTAAGATGGCCTTCCTCCTGGTAGATCATTACTTAAAAATGGAACTTCCTTTATAGGATAGTCTCTGGACTAGTGAAGGACTAGTATTGAAGAGGTCTGGTTTTAGTTCTTGACTACTATGTACTTCCAGTGTGATCTTGGGCAATTCGCGTATTATGTTGTGCCTCAGTTTCCCAGCTGTAAACCAGGGAAAATAATACTTTTAACTCTTCACTTTAGAATATAAGCTCTTTAGGATAAGGACCATCTGTTCTCTTCTCTGTGCTGTGTTTCACACAGGGAGGCTGTGATCTTACAGAGTCTGTAAGTACTACTTTAATATGAATAGTTACATACAATAAATAAAACAAGAAGCAATCTTGGGTAATTACAACACAGATATCTTTCCAGCTAGATATATAGATGGTCCAGAAATGTTCTGGAGTCCCCTGCATTCTGCCTTAGAGCTGGCAGCGTGGTTTTGAGCTCTGGCAGCAAAGAATATTGGTGTGGACTTAGAAGCAATGAGATACACATGCCAGAGTATGGTTAAAGTGGTGGGTGAAACTTAATAAAACTAACTGATGAGGGACCTCTTCCTTTACTACCTGGCAGGGTACTATATCCAGAGCTGAATTTAGCCGAGTACTAGCGAGTGTAGATTTGACAAACCTGATGATGGGCAATGCCCAAGTTACAGCCCCAGGTTAGTCTGGGGACCATGGCTGGAAGCTAGAGCCCATTCCTCTTAACTATACTAGACAGAGATGAGCAGAGGGAAGCCTCAAGCTGCTGATTGGGTTACAGGGATCTCATATTGGACTCTTCACATGAAAACCTGCCACAGAGGATTGTTGGCACTGGATGCCTTGTTTTGGGGGGGACCCAAAACCCTCAGATCGACCACTACCTTTCCATTTGATAATAGGCAAATTTATTGATACACAGCGATGACAGAAAAGAATAATACAAGCAATTCTATAGCTACCAACTCTATGGCTGTAATCAGAGTCAAGTTACATCTGGCCAGGACACAAGGTGCCAGGGGTCCTGCAATCTCTGCTAATTCCCTCAGCACTCTGGGGTGGAGATTGTCAGGACCTGCTGATTTGAACACATCTAGTCCCACCAGAAGTTCCCTGATTAGGTCCTCACTGACCCTGGGCCAGTGCAGACCCTGGGTCCATCGGGGATCCCGGTGGGGGAGATGCCCCGGTCCCTGCTCAAAAAGATGGAGGCAAAGAAATTGTTAAAGAGGTTAGCTTTGTTGTCTGGTGTGACCACCAGATTCCCCTCTCTCCCAACTTCAGCTGTACCATACATGCACAGCGAAGTCTAACCTCACTGCCTGGTTAGCATAAGCAAAGATAAAACAAATGGAAATGTAATCAAGTCCTTCTCAGGGGTGGCCATGAAGCCCCTGGAACCCTCTTAGCCCCTGTCACCTCTGCTTTTTTGGGGGCCTTCTCCCCTTCAACTTTCCTGCCATGCTTCGCTGTAATTATGTCTTTATAAGAAGGGAGGCTGACCCAGGTCTCCCCAAGCAAGATTTCCCACTCATGAATCCAGATGTCACCGCTTATTGCGTTAAGGGCTAATTATGTGGCCTCTTCATCTCCCCTTATATCCCCTTATCACTCAAGCCTGATCACTCACTAGCTCAGGCTTGCATCCTCTGCCTCTCCTGGGCCCAGGTCTCTGTCTCCTTTCATCCACTCCCAAGACCTTTGTCCATCTCAGCTACTCTTGCATGTAACAGTGAATCCCTGACCCTGTTTCCACCTGTTGGTGGAACTGGGCCCCTGGCCCTGTCTCAACCCTTCTCTAGGCTGTGTGTCCCTGCCCCTCTCAGTCTCCAGCTGTGGCTCTTCTCAGCCTTTAACCCCTCTCTCTGGGCTGGGGGCCTGCTCCTAGGGCATTTGAGATCCTTGGGCTCCTTGGCCCCAGCAGTCGCTGGCTATGGCCCCTCCTTAACCTTTGGCCCACTATTCCTGGGCCCCAGCCCTACTTCTAGGCCACTTGAGACCTCCTTGGCTATGGGCTCCCCGGCCCTGCTTGTTCTCACCCCTCGGAAGCTACGGGTCCCTGGCCTGGGTTCTTGCCCCTCACAGGCTACGGGTCTTGCTTACCCCAGCTCAGGTGTTAATTGTATTAAGCAGGAGTCTTGCTGCAGCCCTGCTGCTCAGGAGCTCTTCTCTCCACAGCTCTCAGGGCTAACACTGCTTGCTCAGCTCAAGCCCTGTGCTTATATCCTCCTAGCCCAGCCCCTTTATGTCATGTGGCTCCTAACTGCCCCCTGCTACATCGGAAGGCTGCTTCTCATGCAGTCTGCCTTCTCTTAAAGTAGCAGGAGCACCAAGCCCCCTGCTACAGGAGATCAAATAGAATTCTGTTGGACGCTCTCGTGGAACAACTTCTGATGTAATGTAAGAGATCCATCAATTCGCTATGGGTAGATGGTAGAAAGTCCCTCAGTTCCTTGTTGCTGCTACTTCTCAAGGATCTCTTAATGAACCACGTGTGTGGGAAGTCCTTAGTTGTTCATCACATTTTTTTGCCATCACGTGGTACCTATGGTCCAGTTAGCATCATGGGAGACAGAACATGTATTGTAGTGTGACTTTGTTGTCTGATTGGCAAGTGGGGACAGAGCCTCCTACACAAGTTCTGTCCCTTATTCACTAATTCCTCTTACAGAAAAATGATTTAAAAACAAACCTGAGCAAGACATTACAGTCCCATAGAAAGAAGGCTCATTTGCACACTACTTTTATTTGTGGTTGAATTAAAATATTTTGTGGTTGAATTAATTTTTTTTCTGTTTCATTTCTACATAGGTCATGCCAGTGCCCCGAGATATTTTATTTGAAGCATGGAGGCAATTTCCAGGAAAAAAATAGGCAGGGCTGACATGCTTTCACAAAGATTAATAGAGGGCATAGGTGAAAGTTCACATGCTTTCAGCTTAAATAGCTTTCTGACTACATTGACTATCCTGGAGAGCCCAAGTGAGGGGGTGGGAAGGAAGGAGCTTGGGAGATTTAATGAGTAAGACAAGAAAAGAAAAGGGCTATATTTTTTAGCACCATGAAGTATTTCTCAGACTCTAAGGAAAAGAATATCTGGAACTGACAGGCAGTTCAAATATAACAAATTCAAGTAGTTAATAGATATTGAAGTATGAAAGGGGAGACAGGCTAACAAAACAGCAGGAACCTATTATTTTTTTATATATATGTATAACTTCGCTGAGATGACCTGACAGCGTTGTGGGACCAGTAATGTATGGCAGAGTATTACCTTGATCCTGCAGTGGTCTGTGGGCAATCAGACACCTGTGCCCTAACTGTGGGTCCCTGCTAGGTACAGAGATTCATGGACACATATACATTAGCACACTCCTGTAGTCTCTGTGTCACCCATATTCAGCATCTCTGTGCTTCAAAATGGCAGTGGGGGTGCTTTAATTAAAGCTTGTTAAACGAGCTTTAGTTAAGGCACCTGCAGTGCCATTTTGAAGCACAGGGTGCTGAATACACAAGATGCTGCGGGCGCTTTTAGAGTGGCTCCTGAGAGCTGATCCAATTAAAGTGCCCCCGCCCCCGAGCACATGTAAAGACGCCCCTTGTGAATAAAGTAAATGGCAGGATTGGGGTCCCATTTACTTCAATGTTAATCATTTAAATTCAGCTCAGGAGAGCATCTCTTAAAAATGACTACCAGTGGGTAACTGCTCAGTGGTTAGTGTGGAATACTGCTATAACTAACAGTCATACTTACCACTTAAATATTGCTTTTCATCACTAGATCTCACAGCACTTTACCAAGGAGACAAGTATCATTATCCCCCCTTCCCCCCCCATTTCAGAAATGGAGGAACTGAAGCATGAAATGGTGCAGTGAGTTGCCCAATGTCACCCAGTTAAGAGAGATTCCCTTTGGTGCGGAAAGTGAGCAGAAATGAATGCTGAATGAGAATGAGGCATCTGGTCCTACAGGGCAACAGTTTATGTTACAAAAAATGTTCTGTCTGAGAGGGCTGCTTAAACCAGTGTCAGTGCATCATAATGAAGCAATTGTTTTTGGGACCATTTATATAATATAGAAATACGCTATTTTTTGACTGTATCGGCAATTGGAAGTTATAACAACCTCTCTAAGATCATCTAACTGATTTAGTAGTAGGGCTAGTTAAAGTGAATTGGAACAAAAAGGGGAGTCGTCTCTGCATCAGCAAGGAAGAAAGGGATCTCTGTTTCTCTTCTTTCAGTAGAGCAAGGGAGCTGTGGTCCCCCCTACATTAGTACTTGCATTTGATGGTTGAATTCAACTCTGGAAGAATAAAGCACAATTCCAGCTGAAGCCAATGCCAAGACTTAATTTATCTCCCAGTTATTACGGTGCTTATTAATGATTTGTATTACTCTGGGTCTGGCTTTGGGATCTGGGTACTGTTGTGACAAGACTTGGATGAGCATGAAGTGAAAAAAAGCATCCATGCCCTAACAATCTCAGCTAATCTTGAGAAAGAGCAGGCAGATGAAACAAACCAATGGATCAACCTGGAAGAGAAGGAATAGGCAATAAACATAATGTGAATATATTCTCTTGGAGAATAGTTGTGTACATATAGCTCGTTATCTGCCTAGCCATCACCACCAAGCTGAGCTCTGTTGGTGTCTCAGCAAAAGGGAGTATAAAGTAGGGATTTGAAAGAGATACGGGAAATTTAGCAGTTCTAGAGTAGGGAACCTATCTCATTCCTAAGAAGTTGAATGAAAGTGCTTTTGTGGCAAATGGGCTAACAGGGAGGGTGGTAGTGATAATAGCTGAGGTACAAGGGAAGTGAATTTGATGCAGTGGTTCTGACTTTGTCAGTCATATATGGAGAGTTAAAGAGCAGGTCTTCTGTGTTCTTGCCATTGAATTTCCTGGTTTTGTGGAAACAGAGAAGTCAGAACTATTACTACCTGCTTGCTTTAACACCCTTTACAAATAAAACTCCCCCCCACCCCAACATGGATTATTAATATTTATATTTACAGCAACTGTGATCATTTTGGTCAGGGTAAGAAACAGGAGCAAACTTCCTGTAAAAGGATTAAAGAGGCTATTAAACCAAGAAGCCAGAAACACAATAGATTGAACTGAAATGCAGCTTTGGTTTTGGAGAGCCCCAGCTGGGCTTGTAGAAGGAGAAGGCTAATATAAGGTGACAGGTGCAGAGGTCAGCATTAATCATCACTTGATAGCCACCATGAAGAGTCACTCCAACCATCACCAACCAAGTAGGTAGAGATGGGAGTGTGTGTGAGTGCGTGAGCACATCTGTGCAAGAGAAGAGAATTGATCAAAGGGGATCACACAATATATCCTCCAAGCGATTTTGAAAGCCAGTGATAGAAATCTGGATATCTATACAATGACATTGTACAGAACAATATTTGCCTCTGGTCCTGTTCTGTGCTTACTACAGACTGGAGGAAAAGTATGCTACTCTTAAAGTGACAGAGCAAAGTCTTTAATTTTCTGGCTAAGGGTTTTTGGAATTTTCCCCCCAAATACTTCTAATCTGGAAAATTAACAAATGACATTTTAATTTTGACAAAGGCATGTGTGTTTTCTTAGTAAAGTATTTTTTAAACTCAGTTCTTGTTTATTGAGGGGTGTATTTTTGTGATAAGGTTGAGAAGAACAGTTGGGTGGACAAATGAGTAAGTGATAGCACTGGCTGGAATCAAGCACCGTGTAGGTAAGTATTGCAGAAAACTTTCTTTTGTATGCAGGTGGGCCAGTGCAGTACTAAAGTACTTCTGTCAGTGCAGATCCTACCTTCCCACTGAACCTCTTTCACTAAGGAGGCCTGATTTGCCAGTGACATAGGTTCAAAACTTCATGAAAATGAAGCTCGTTTACAATCTCTCAAGCTGGATACTGAGAAACCCAAAACCTTTCTTTGTTTTTAGAAGCTTTAACCTGCATCTGTCTATTTAGATGTACAGTTAAATGATTTCTTAACTATCATTGAGTCCACAGCATCCTGTTCTGCACTTTGGAAAGAGAAGTGTGGGTGAGAGAGAGACAGTGAGGACATGTATATATAAGGGAGAAGTGCAGAGTGGTTAGGTAAATGCTCAGAATAAAAATATATCACCGCAGAGATGAAGGTGTCTCTCTGGTAGAGGGGTATGGGCATAGACTACATTTCTCAAGATGTGCTCAAGGCCTCACACCATTCAAAATAAAACATTTTAACTAAGATTTTGCCCTAGTGGTAAACTGCAATATATATCCAGTCAAAAAGGAGGCCCCAGAAAGTGGGCCTACATAAAGCTTGGTCAGGTGGCATTGCATCATGGAATATATTTTTAAGGCAGTCTGGCTAATATAAAACAAAAAGGGGCGTATGACAACATGCATAATGTATTACCACTCCTGATAGGGAGATACTGGTCAATGTTTTGTTGAAATGTTTGTTTTGCATCAGTTAGACCTTATCAAAACAAACTATATTGAAAGGGGTTTTTTCTTTTCTTTTTTGTTGTTGTTGAATGTTGTTGAAGCTGACACAAAACACTTTGCTCCTTAAAAAAAAACACAGCAAAAAACCAAAATCCAGCGTGTTCCAATGGAAAACTGTTCTGTCAAATATTTTGACCAGCTGTAGTTCTGAGTTTTATGTCAACCTAAATTATGCTGGGCATTTAATGGCAGAATATCAGCACCCTTGGGTCTCTGTTATCAACTCAGACTATTAATTATGTCCAGGGAACTAGAAGTATGAAAATATCTACAGCATGTATGTCTGCCTCAGCTTGATGCTGAAGACAAACATGCAATCAGTTATGCAAATATCATAGGCGAGAAGAACTGTTATCCACAACTAAACTAATTACTCTGGTTTATTTACATGATTGAAGCCAGATTGGGCATGTTAATTGGGAATTGTTTAAGGAAATTTTCTCTTTATTTTTTTTTCATTTGAATCATTTTTAATATGCTCCCCTTTTCACATAGCTCTCCATTTCCTTGCTCAATTTTATATCCAACTTGCTGGCCTCAGGGCTCTGGTTTGTTGTCTTTGTTGATGACCACATTATGAAATAAATGTGATTTTTGATTGTAAGTATGCTGTTTTAGCTGCACCCTGTGACTTTTAAGCCAAAGTATTTGACTCAGCCCAGGTGTTAAGGCATCTGCCTTGCACCACCTCCCCTGAAGCTGCAGAGACATCTCTGCTGCCAGCTGTGAGCAGAAGTAGATCTGTGCCTACCACATCACAGGAGAGGGAAGAGAAACTGTGTCTGGCCCTGTAAATGAGAAGAGCATTTTCTGGCAGAAGTAATGGGGTCTGTTTGTTCCGTTTTGGGCCAAGCAACATACCTCCATGCTTCCCAAGGTTTCTCCTTCAGTCCTTTCATATCTCATATGGCCTTTAAGAGCTCTTGTGTCCATCTATTTGGCTCTGTCTTTTCAGAGTAAACCATCCCTCCACAAGATATCCTTACTTTTACTTAGCCCAAGCTGACTGTGTCTGACACAAAGCTGCAAATCCTCCCTCCAAGTAACCTGATTCTTTGACATGGAGCACTGCAGGGAATTAGATTCCTCTGAAGTGCTCTAGGCTGTGCCCCGCACAGGGGGAAAGAGTGATATGGTGAAGAAAGTGATGGAAGACTGGGCTGGGGACTATTGCAAGATGATAAAGGAGGTGAGTTAGACTGAGCTGCACCCAGAAGGTCCTTTAGGAACTGTTGACATGGCACAATTTCTGCCTGGGAAGTTCTCTTTCTAGTATCTGTCATACAAGTGAACTCATGAGATTAGATCTATTGTCTCATTGCCTCCCACTTTTTTATTTTCCTTTTATTTTTCTCTCCCCATCAGAGAGAAAATCGATAATGAAATGACCCGTTAGATTGCAGTAATTCCTGTACCTCATCTTCTTTGGGCGAAGCCACTTGCTCTAGTGCACTTCACCATAGCTGCATTTAATCTTGCTGGTCATTTCATATTTTCCCTGTGTTCTCTCTCTGTTTCACTTTCATTTACTGTTTCTCTCTCTTCTCATTTTTATTTAATTTCTTCTTCATTTTAGCAGTGCTGTGACTTTTTTCCTCTTATGTTCTTTCTTTATCAATCTCAGTCCAACTCACACTTGAAACTGTTCTATCTATCCTCTCTTTTATCTGTTTCTTTCATGCGTTCATTGCTGCTTTTTTTCCTTCTTAAAACTGCCCTTTTCCAAAGTCTTTCAGTTCCTTCCCTTTTATCTTCAGCTTTCCCTTTTTGCCCATGGATTGTGCATGTCATTGCCAGTCATTTAGGTGGCGCTGAAACTGCCCTTGTATCAACCCTTGCATCAACTTTGTAAGAGCTTTACTGTTTCGCCACTTAACCCTATTTCCTCAAGTTCGTAGAAATTAAAAGGTAATAAAAGACTTATGGAAAAAATCCAAAATATTGAAGTTGTTCCCTATTGCAAGACTTGAAGCAGACTAATTTTCAAATTTCATTTCATTTTGAATTGATACCATTTTTGACAATAATTTTAATCCAAGATTTTATTGGAAATGTTTTTACAATGGTGTGAAGTGAAAAAGACAAAAGATTTGCAAAATGGGAAGTTTTTGAAAAATGAAGCAATTATAAATGAATTGTGCCATTTTCAAAAAAACCCCTCTATGTCCCCTTATTTGCTCGTTTATTTTTTTGGTAAAGAAATTAAATATTTACAAGGAAAACTGCAGGAATTAGCCCATGTGCTTTTGACTTCAATGATTGCTGTCTGTTCTGTGTTTTCCTACCTTCTTGAGAAACTTCTGTGCCAGAGTGTAGCACAATGTCTGCAGTCTGCTGGTAGCCCCTGCCCTTGCCAGTCTATAGAATACAAAGGCATTTCTGTAAATTTGTAGCTGAAGTTGATATTTGTGAGACGCAATGAAAAGCCTTCTGCATTGTAGGACATAACTTTGTTTGTTGCATTTTAGTAAAAAATAACCTCAGGTATGCATGGGTAGATTTAGGATTTGGAAAACGGGGTGCAGATGGTGAGCTACATCATCACGTATAACGCAACACACTTTTTCTCCAGGTGAAAAGAAAGTAGAAACTTTACTAATATGCTGGGGGCCTAAGGCTGTATTATTCAGTTTAAAATTAATGCAAAAATAAATATAACTTTATTGGAGTGAGTTAACAATAGTCTGTGAGGCTGTGGAATAGGAGCTACATTATCAGAGTGGGATAGCTAGCTAACAGACAGCAGAATTACACAAGAAAGGTTTGCTTGAGTAGTGGAACATCAAGACCATTAAAAAAAAAGAACCATTAACACCTGTGGAATTAAGAGTTTAGGAAGAATCAGGCAGATTTTAATGAATCATGAAATCAGTGGACTCCCTCACTGCTGCCTGAATAGAAATACTGCTGCAGTTGGTTTTAAATTTTGGGTAGAGCAGGAATCAGTGGAGGGAGGGGGCGTACAACTCCCTGCCCTTGCATGTGGATCCACACCTGCAGTTACCAGATGACCTGATTTTGCTATAGAGAGAGGCATACACTATGGCTTAGGCATTGCTTTAGACAGCTTGGTAAACCTACAGTGCTGCTACAGTTTTGCATTGGCAGATTTTTGGTGTCAGCTGTAAATTCTGGATCAAGTCTCCATAGGATTTCAGCTCACAGAAGTTTGGAAGCATTTCATACTCCAAACATATGCATTTTACCCTGACTTGGTACTTGGGAAAATAAGATTTGCATTTGGACCTGCTTTGTACTCAATATGATAGAACTGTTTTATAGCATTTTTGTGCACATTGTATTCCAAACTTTTCAGAGACACTTGCCCCAGTCCTCAGCTGTAACTGAGGAACACTTGGTTCCACTTTGACAGGGAGTTAAAAGCTATTCAGAAAGTAGCTTTAAGTCATTTCAGAGCTTCCATATTCTGGTTTTACTTTGTCCCGATTAAGCCCCCAGGTATAAGCTTGCACCAGTTGTTAATACCCAACAGAGCCATTGTGGCAACTGGTGATCACTGAACTGGATTCAGGTGTACCTGATTGGTCATCCTAAGTGGCATATTCATCTCTGTGCTACTTAAGGATGCACCAGTGCTGAGATGATTCCCATGATCACCTATTAGAGCAGTTCGGCCTTTTTTGCCAGATATAGTTAATAGTAGAGAGAGGAAATAGGTTGAATTGCAAGACGGAAAACATCTTTGAAGTGAAATTTTGAGATGGGATGAAAATTCACTGAGGTGAGGTGATACATGAGAGGGAGCCTGTTCCAGAGGACAGGAAGTACAAAGGAGAAGGCTACCACATGAACAGCGGTGAGACTGTCAGGTAGGATGGTCTGCAAGGGGACAGAGGATAAGATGGTGTCTAGTTATGATGAACCAGATCAGAATATAACCTGGCTAGAAAGGCAGGTGTTTTGCCTCCAGACACTGTGTGACATGCAGAACGGAGACATTTTAGAAAACACCCTTGTCCTGGGTGGGAGTTTTCTTCTGCATGCGCATGTCCAGATGAGCAGGAATGTGCAGTATGTGGTGCTGCAGACCTGTCTGCAGCGGTGCAGGCCGCACATGCAAGTGTTCAGCAGTGCGGCATTTTTTTTTTTTTTTTAACACCAGGAAATCCTGGTGTCAAAAACGCCCGCACCTAAAAAAAGTGGGGCGGCACATGTGGTAGCAGCATGAGCTGCTCAAAACTGGAGCCTGGCCGGCTGGACACATCTCAGGCTGCTGGCCAGGCTCCCTGCTGCCAGGTAGCCTCAGCTGCAGCCCCCAAAGGCCCCCAGGACCCCGGGTAAGGCTGCTGGGGCCAGCCTCCCTTATCCCACCTGGGGTAATGTGTTGTGTGCCAGAGCACACATGCATGGGCATTCCAGTGGGATGAGTAGCAGCAGCACATAGCAGTAGCAGTGCAGTGGTAGTGCCGCTGCTGTTTGTCCCTGGGGAAATGCATGTTCCAGCTTGTGGAGATGTGCCCCATGAGTCCAGAGACCCCTGAAGGTACTTCTGATGATAGGAACTTGAATTTTCTATTGAGGTAAACTAAGCACATGTCAATCCCAGATCTTATAGTTAGGGACCTACTTAACTTGCGATGAGACAAAGTCATTTTCTTGGCTTTCTCTCTGCAAAAAGAGCCCATGTCATGGGCTGTCTGTTTCCCGCTTTGTGCTGCCCCGCCGGCTGGCGCCTTCCTCCTCTGGGTGGGATGTGAGGCCCACTAGGGAGGAGAAGACTTAATAAAAACTTATTTTTATTTTATTTTTCATGGATTTTGTGGGCAACCCCATCCCAGATTTCACAGTTTCTGTGAAATCCACAAAACAATGATTTAGATAGGTCCCTACTTATAGTCTCCAAGTTAACATTATTTAAACAGGTAACAATTCAAATGTTTCATCTAGCTTCACTGGCAATATTAAACCTTGATGTTTTATAGTTTCTGATGTTGGGATTTCCCTCCTGTTGTCCATGTCAGTAGCAGTTATGGAGTTTTTTTCCCAAAAAAGTATCAGCAGGGGACACTCTTAAGTGCCAAATAAAATTGCAGATACTTTTCAGTCTTTGTTCATGCTAAGAATTACTTTTTCTCTAGAGTGCTGGGTTGGTTTAGCAAAAATTAGCTCAGATTTCCTTTAGCTTCTTTGTATTATAAACTCAGTTGCATTTTATTTCTGTCTTTGTGGCTGGAACTTTTCAAATTCACAGGTAGCAAATGCCTAAATTGCAGCAGCACAAAGTAGAGACAGGCCAGATAAAATATCTCTTACCCAGAAAAGTTTCATGGAAATTTTGCATTTGGAAGATCAGACCTACAAACAGGGTCTAGGTGCTCTATGGTGTTTCATTTTCCAGGCCAGGAACTATCATTTAATCTCTGTGCAAATGTGTTTTTACTTCTCCTGTATTTGAATTATGGGGCCTACACTCAGATCTTAGGTTCATCAGTTATATGCCTCACTGAGCATGCCTAGTGATAGTCACTACCTGAGGGTGCAGATCTTTTCTGGTTGTGTTTAAAATGTTGTATGTTCACCAAGAATCTTAGGAAATTTGAGAGGAAGGGAAAGTGTCTGAAGAGGGCGCTCTAATGATGTAAGGTCAGTGATGACTCAGTTGATTTTATTTTTTGCCTATATAACACGTTTCTAAAGGAGCACTTGCAAATATCTATTAAACTTAACACCAGCTTTAATCCTGGTTGTATAGATAAGTAACATTGCCCACTTCCTACCAATGAGTAGACCGAGACGTGATATGTGATTTGCTCAGTCTTGCATGATGAGTCACAGACAGACCTGAAAATAGAAGGCAAGCATTTTGACTTCGAGTGCCATACTTTAATCAGTAGACTGCAGTCTCTCCCAAGTTTCTGCCCAGTGCGCAGTAATGGTACAATAACTATCCTATCTATGGCAGAACAAAAGTGCAACATCAGGATTGCAGTGGATTAGGATGAAAATGATCAATGAGTTACTTCATTGGGAAAGAAGTTTTTAAACCCGGATCTTCTATAATTGCTCTGCCAAGTCAAATCTTATGTTCTCTCTGTTTTTGTTCCTATTGTCTGATCTCACTGCATTTCCGTAACAGTCCCATTAGATCGTGTCCTGTGCTTTTGCTTTGTTTAATTAGGGTTCTTTTCCCAAGCAGTCTAATCCTGAAAACCTGATCATACTTCTTTTTCTCTATTTCCCAGAATGCAGCAGCAACAACAACGTCGAATGGTCACAGCTGCCCTCTTGGCATTCATTTTTGTTCTAGTAGCCGTGAGTACTACTGAGGCTGGCAAAAAAGAGAAACCAGGTAAGATCTGAAATCTTTAGGTGTATGAGAGTCTCTTTTACTATCAGTGTGTGTTTAAGCACCCCAGAAGGAGCTTAGTATTTAAATACCTTTGTAGATCTGGCCTGAGATGTGTTTGATATTGTATTCATCAGCATTTTGCATTGTAATTTACCCATGGGATGGTTGGGTTTCCTCCCTGCTGTCCTCAATTAATTGGAAGAAAACTAATGCATGAAATGAAGAGGGAGTCACCATGAACACCAGCTGCTTTTTCTGTCCATTGGACAGATGTGCCATTCCTCTGGGCCTTGTAAGTCCAACTCAGGCTGACGCAAAACCCAAGTCACAGGTACATCTATGACAGTGAAGGGCAGAAAAATATTTGTGCTGGTTATTACTAGGACAATTTCCTGCGTTATTAATTTCTTACATATAAAGATAGAGAAGGGAGAAGGAGAATCTAAAACGGATTCACTTGGAAATGATTTTTGAATATGCCACGCGCTTTATCTTGACATTTTCCCTGCTTCAAAACTTTCACCATTTAGCCCCTAAGGACATCCAGTGTGCAAACCTGTACAATGACACAACTGACAGCTTGTGCTTAGGAAGGAGTCATAAGACATTAATACAAGGGGGTAATAGATATCATGGTTACACTGGTAGAAGCATATGGGTGGCTAAGAAAAGCATGGCAAGGAATTCTGCAGATCAAGACTTAAGGTGTATTTCAGGTGCATATGTGAAAATACAGGATTTGGAAAGCAGGTATTCAGGTTGAATCTGAGATAATGAGATGCATTAGTGCTCTATGAGAAGGAGACACACTGGAGTGATAGTAGTATTGCAGATGCACAACTATGTAAGGGCCAAGGGCTAAAATCAGCAGCAGGCATTACTGCAGGAAAAGACTGAGGAGAAATAGCAGAACTGTAAGTGGCCTGGACCTTGAAATAGGACTGGAATTGTTGGGATGTTGCTGGTCAGATACAATGTGCAAGTTGCGTGTGGCTCCCAGGATAGGAAAGCCAAACATAGTGGGCTCCTATAGATATGCAGTGAGGCTGCTCTAACATGCTGTAAATCCAACACGTTGGAGCAGACTCGATTAATCTACTGGAGCGCAGAAATTAACATGCTCCAGCAGCCTTCAGCATCACACGTATCAGTGTCCACGTGCTGAAAAATGGTGACGGGGCACTTTAAAGCTCCTTCAATGAGCTTTAGTTCAAAGCAGCCTACCACCATTTTTCAGCGTGGGGATGCTGATACACATGACACTTGGGCACTTTAATTAGCGTGGTCTGCTAATTAAAGTGCCTCCCCCCAACTGCCTGGAGCATGTCTATAAACACCCAATGGCTTTAGAACAGGGGTGGGTAATTATTTTGGAGGGGGGGCACTTACTGAGTTTTGGCAAACTGTCGGGGGCCACACGGGTAGCCGCACCCCTTGACAGGTGCCTCACCCCCTGGTAGCCATCTTGTGACTGGAAGTCCTACCCCCAACCCCTGACTTTTGCCACCAGAAGTCCCTCCCCTTCCCTCAGAAGTACTCCTTTCAGCAAGGGGTTTTGCCATCTTGGAACTAGAAAAATACCAAAGTATATTCTAATAAGCAAACATCTACAGCACTCATTAATTTGATTTCAGAAAATATTTTTATCCTGATTTACATGTGTTTGTGTAGTGTACACAGAGGTGATTGCAAAATAGCTTAAAATTAAGTCTTGCTCTTGTATATTGTGGAGGGTATGTATAGGTTTGTGGGGGGCTGTGGGTGTGTGGGTATGTGGGGGAGGGTGGGTGTGGGG
>NW_017729022.1:77340644-77340868 GCF_001723915.1 Gavialis gangeticus
TCGCCTGGCAACAGCCAGTGAGTGCAGGGCTTTTTTTATTTTATTTTTTTAAAGAGCTGGGATGCTGGGGCTGGGCAGGGCAGCCATTGACGGGACTGGGAGAGCAGGTGGGGGATAGGGCCTATTTGATTCAGAGATTTGGCTGATTCGGCGGTGGCCAAATCTCCAAAACAGATACAGCCGAATTGATTCAGGACAGTGATTTGAATCACCAAATCAAATCA
>NW_017729022.1:77345868-77346090 GCF_001723915.1 Gavialis gangeticus
GTGTGTGGGGGGAGTGTGAATAGGGTGTTAGAGGGTGTGTGAGTGTGGGGGTCTTTTTGTATGGCAGTGTGAGAGGGGTGTGGGTACATGTGTATGGTGGGGTGTGCATGTGGGACTCACCCTATAAACACACCCACACACACTGCCCCTGCCTACACACATACGCACACACACACTGCCCCATGCCTGCACATGCACACACGCACACACACACACACACAC
>NW_017729022.1:77346101-77346900 GCF_001723915.1 Gavialis gangeticus
CGCGTGCGCATGTGCGCGCGCGCGCACACACACACACACACACTGCCTCTGCTTACGCACACACACTCTGCCCCTGGACCGTATTTTTCCTGCCCCTGCTTTAGAATGAAGGTACTTTGAAGGCTGTGTACAACATACTATTTCCTAGTATATAATATCAAGACCTTTTTGATTTGTTGTGAAATTAAGGGCAGTCATTAACTTTTTGACGTGGAAAATGGGGATTTATTGCACTGACATGTTAGTTTATATAAAATAGATAGACAGAAATTAGTTTTTGTGAAAGCTGCCAGCTTGACAGCCCTGGAGCCTGAGTTCACTGTTTATCACAAAATGGGTAGAGCATGGCAAGAAGAATGCAGCTTTCCTCGAAGAACCTTGGCAATGAACTTGCTTGACTTGCAGTCCTCATTCCTTCTAATGGGAGAATGGGACTTAGTCACTAGGGCTGTGTGAAGCTTCTGGTGGTGATTCGATTCGGAGGAGATTCGGCCCAATTCGCTGGCCAAATCTCCGAATCCAAATCGAATTGGGAGACCAATATAAAAGTACATATCGATTCAAAGCCTCCTAATAGATTCGGAAAAGATTTGGAGAAAGATTCGGCGATTCAGGTAGTTTCTGCTCGCTGCTGCAGGGAGCTGGACCCAAGCTCCATGCCAGTAAGCGGGGGGCTGGAGGAGGAGGGGGAGGACCATGGGGCGACCCCCACCAGGCCCCATCTCTTGCCTGCTCCTCCAACCCCCCTGAGCGCCCCCTGACCCCCGCCTGCTCTCCTGGCCCCAGCATCCCAGCGCTT
>NW_017729022.1:77347013-77359213 GCF_001723915.1 Gavialis gangeticus
TCGCCTGGCAACAGCCAGTGAGTGCAGGGCTTTTTTTATTTTATTTTTTTAAAGAGCTGGGATGCTGGGGCTGGGCAGGGCAGCCATTGACGGGACTGGGAGAGCAGGTGGGGGATAGGGCCTATTTGATTCAGAGATTTGGCTGATTCGGCGGTGGCCAAATCTCCAAAACAGATACAGCCGAATTGATTCAGGACAGTGATTTGAATCACCAAATCAAATCACTGTCCCCCGAACTGGCCGAATCCGAATCTGAAGCGAATACTAGCTGCTTCACACAGGCCTACTAGTCACTTTCCCTCTTGGAAGTGCTACCAACAAAGATCCCTTTTATGTGTTGTGGAATTCCATAAGGTATTGGACTGTCTTTCATTCATATAGCGCGCTTACAAACAGACAGCTAGTAGTGATGAATCCAGACATTACTTTAAATTGAAGCAGGCCTGAACTGGAAAACTTAGACATGGATGTCAAGCTCAATATTGATAACTCCTCTGATTTTTATCATGAGTTTCATAATATTTGTAATTTTTCTTGTAAATCCCTTGTGCCTGCCAACCTGAAAAACCAAAAGGCAATAAAAAAGGACTCTCTTGGTGTATCTACATGAGATGCTACTACTCAGTGGTTACTGCACATTTATTTAGTACTTTTATAAGCAAATACTAAATAAATGCACAGTAACTAGAGTTACCGTGCAGTAGGGCTGGTGCACACCTTTTAAGTGACGCTGCTGCACAGTAGCCTAATACTGCTGTGCAGTAGTGTCGCAGCATGCTTCTTGCCACGTGATGCTACTGCACAGTATCAGGCTGTTGTGCAGTCAGCGTAGACATGCCCTGTATATAGTATTTAAAACAGTTCATGATATTTCAGGAACCTGCTTCATGATTTTTATTTGAATGCCTTGAGATGGTCAGTAGTGTTAATTTCCCTTATCTGAATCACATGACTTGAAATGAAGTCCAGCTTCTTTGTGTGTTTCTGTGTACACTATAGAAAACCAGTGTTTTTAGAGATGTTTGGATTGGGTTCAGAGCATTTTAGAAGCAGTGCAGTCATCAGTGAGTGACCAAACTCAGATTTAAATTCAGGATATGAACGACTTTCCATGGCTACCTTGTTGGATTTTTTTGCCTCCAAAGTTTGGGGACAGGGTGTCTTCAGACATGAGGTATAATGGTTGTATCCCACTACCAATCCCCCTGAGTCACTCAAATCCTTCTTGAAAAATTCCATTAAAGCACAAGCTTCTGACCATGTGGTGTATAATGTCTAATAACAATGTTGATACTCCATCAGTTGCCGACAAGGAACAGAAGGCCATCCTTTGTGGGTGTACTTAGGCACAAAGTACATCCGCCAGTCCCAGATGGCTCCCAGACTGTTCTCTTTTCTGAAGAAAAAGGCAGCTTCAGATTGACAAAGGGTTGTGTACACTGCCTCTGTGCCAGGTCCAGGAACGCTGCCTAAAGACACACCTCTTGTATTCCATTCTTCTGCCCATGTGCCAGATCCTAAAACTGAGGCAGTGTGTCCAGCTTGGAGCACACCTGAGCATGTGCCTTAGTGCCATGCTCTGTATCAGGTATGTGTTTCTGGTACATGCTCTGGACAGCTTTAATATGATCACGTTGCTTCGTTTTCAGGGTTTGGCATGTGCTGACTGGGAATGAGTGATTGGGGTATGCTTCTCAGTGGCAGAGGCAGTTTAGACAGGTCCTTCATAGTATCACACCTGCTGGTTGTCTAGGTCTGGGTGTTCCCCCTTGATTTGTGGTCAGAGCTATGTCAACCTCATAGAAGGTTCGTCCCCCAGGACTCTTCAGAGATTTGTGAAGAGAGCTTCATGTTTAATCTCTTTAAGGCCATTATATTGCAAGTCTGATTTAACAGTTGTGACTGTTGTGTGCTGCTACACACGGAAAGGTTCTTTTTAAATTTTGGTTGGGCACTGGTCAATCCACCTATTTTGGTTTGTGTCTTTGGCTCCATCCAGAGAGGAAAGCTAAGAAGTCTGACTGTGGAGAGTGGCAGTGGAGTGCATGTGTGCCCACCAGTGGAGACTGTGGCCTGGGGACCCGTGAGGGCACTCGGACTGGAGCTGAATGCAAACAGACTACGAAGACCCAAAAGTGTAAGATCCCTTGCAATTGGAAGAAGCAGTTTGGAGGTAAGTTTTACTATGTCCTGAGCAGTTCACTTCATTCTAACTTGAGGGTGAAGGGACCCTCTCATGTGAATTCAGCTTTGGCAGGGAGCCTGTGCGAATGCTTTTTTTTTGCCTGGAGTGCTTCACATTCAGTACAATGAAAGCTGATTGAAAAAAAAAGAATGAAAACTTTCTTTTCCTTTGTAAAGATAAATGGCTCTCTTACAACCTGGAGATCTTACGGATTTTTTGTGGGGGAGGGGGTGTTCCTGAGCAGTTCTAATTACCATAAAGTCAGGAAGTGCTGCATCAAGCTGTGCTCTGCAGGAGAAGGCAGATTTCATAAGGGGGGGATTTCTTTCAATCCTGATTTATGATATCATAAAGCAGCATAATCAGGGCAAAGGGAATCTAGTGGCAAAAAGTTCACCAGGCAGCCTCATTCATGTCAGCCTAACAACTATAACAGCCTAGAGCCTGTATCCATAATCTGCTTATTTAATGTTGCAGCTTCTTCACTGGGGCAGAGTCTAAAATTTGCAGCTTCTTCAGCTAGGAATGAATAGAGGCTATAGGACTAAGGCTGAAGATAAGCTAAGCTAACCAGGACTGTCCCTGTGGACTCAACTATTCTTTATTATGCAATTTATGTGATGTGACTTGACCATGGCATTACAATAAATTCTGCAATGCTGTAAGTGCAGAGGTTCTGGATGTTTCAGGTCTAGTGCTACATTTGGTGCATATAGTTTTTTTGGGCCTTGTTTTACAAACTCAAGAGGTATGTGTCATTCCATTTCAGATAGACATATGAACATATGGGCTAAGTACAGATATTTGGGGAAGTTAAATTGGGTTCAAAATGGCCACCCAATTTAAATTTAGCTTGTCCTGGTGCCCACCTTACACTTACAGACCTGGCCTCAGTGACCAGCAATCAGCCTAAACCTGTAACTATACAGAATTTACATGCACATAAATTGGTCAAAAAATGCAGA
Organism: Gavialis gangeticus; assembly: GCF_001723915.1. NCBI lineage: Eukaryota > Metazoa > Chordata > Crocodylia > Gavialidae > Gavialis > Gavialis gangeticus. The sequence continues at coordinate 77,350,164 of NW_017729022.1, forward strand.
ACTCAGTTAAGATAAACCTGGATATACATATCCTGATCCCCTTCCCCACCCACAGGGCCCCTCTTTCCCACACCACCCCACTCACGGGTCAGGTTTGCCGTCCCCACCCCAACTGCAGGTCATGTCTGCTCCCTCACCCCACCTGTGGGTTGCACCTGTCCCTCTACCCCTCATGGGTTGCATCTCCCCTCCAACCCTACCTGTGAATCGTACCTGCTCCCCCTACCCCACCTGCAGACCATGCCTCCCCACCCATCCCCCAGTGGACCTCTCATCCTGTCCAGCCTGCTGGATCCGCAACCCCCTGGCTAGCCTCCCCATCCCGATTTACCTGCTATCAGGCAACTTCTCCCTAATGCCCCAAATGTCTGTACTTAACCCTGGGGACTGGTCAGATTAAGTTATAAATCATCACTAGTTCTCACTACTCTTATGGGGGGTTCAAAGCCCTTTTCTAAATTAGCTTGAAGTCCCTTGGCTATCTGGTCACCTCTTTTGCAAGTTAGGTCATTACACAATTATTCCGTAAAATACATCCCTTTAATATTTCCTGATCTCTCTTTTTTTTTGGTTGTTTGATTAAACTGCTGTAGGTATTGGTCATACCTATCAGAGGCTAGACATAGGTAACACTTTTTTCCTCATGTTCGGTCATTCTTTGATGCTGTGTCCTCATTCCCTCTTTGCAGCAGAGTGTAAGTACCAGTTCCAGGCCTGGGGTGAATGCGACTTGAATACTGCTTTGAAGACTCGAACTGGGAACCTAAAAAGAGCCCTTCACAATGCTGAATGCCAGAAGACTGTTACAATCTCAAAGCCCTGTGGGAAACTTACCAAACCCAAGCCTCAAGGTAAAACCCATTTGCTGCCAATGACACTGCCTATTTATATTCAGTTATTACTTATGTCCTAAGAGGTTTAATAGAAACTTACTTGTGGAGTCAATGTCTCTGAACCATGCAGGCTAGAGACCTGCTAGACAGGAAGTAGGATAAATATTAAAGGGCCTCAGGCTGAGTCCCTTTCAACAGGTACTGCTAATAGGTTGTTAATGGTTTCATGGTGTCACAAAAATTTAAAAAGTTAGCTACAGTTCCCATGCCCAGAGAGCTGCAGCCAACCACATCACATCAAGAGAAAGCAACCAAGGGGAAACCCCCCCCCCCGCTGATAGGAGCAAACCAGTAGCAGTAAGCAACAATGATTGTAACAATACAAATATTATTTATATCTTCATTTTTATTTACTTCTTAATAATTACTTCTTAAAAAGGATCTTGTTTCCCTTAAGTAGGACTATGCTCTCAAGTAAAGCTTTAGGGAGAGATGACTTTTCCTGATATCCTATGTCTAGAACGACACTGTAGAGTTCATTAATATTGTGGATCCTTTGGATCACCTAGTCGAAAATTTAAGAGAACCATTTGGGGAAAGGATGGTTGGGAGGAGGAAGGGACTCTGTGTGTCGTTTTTAACTGCGATCGACAATGCAATTCCCAGTACACAGACGACCATATACCTAACCAATGCATCTCAGTTTCAAAATGTCACAGACTGTCTTGGTCAATACTGAACAAACTTCTTTTCTTTCTAACCAGTCAGGCTTTTTAATGAACTTCTCAGCAGTAGCAGCAGGTGCTGTGCACACAGGGTAATTTATAGTACTGTCTGACGTACCACTGCATCTCAGACAATATGTTTTGTGTCCTTTGTATAGAATGTAGGCTGCATGGCTCTTGATGTACCATGGCATCTTAGACAACACGCTTTCTGTCCTTCATAAAGACCATAGGCAATATAGCCCCTGGATCAGATCCTGAAAACCAGCTGAGGCTAAGTACATACCAGGGTTGTCATTGTTTCTTTTCCTTGAATAAATGTAAAAAATATTATATACAATTAAAGTGACAGGTTTCCCATGGACTGTGGTCAATGGTTCACTTATGGTCCATGGGATACTTGCAGTTGGTTTTCTCCTTATGTATAAGATGAGACATGCCCACTTGGTTTTTAGGCAGCGTGCGTGTGTGAGTGAGCATGTGTGTATGCACCTGCATATACATCCCTAGCTGGGGACCTGCAGCTTTCTAGTAAGTATAGTTGGAACTAGTCCACCTTGTACAGCATCCACAGAATTAATACGCAAGTTCTGATTCTGGAATTTGTATTGAGGTTAGGTGAAGCCAAAAGGTCATTATGGTAAAGGAATACATATAGGATGCCAACCCATTAAGCTGGTGTTATTTTTGCTTTGTTTTGTTTCTTTTTCTTTTCAGACCATAATGGTATTTGAGAGACTTTTATTGTATTAAGTTACATTGTGCATCACCAGGAGGCCTCCGCCATGCCTGCCTCCACTTGGCTGCTGCCCTGTTGTTCCTGTACTTTGTCACTATTTCCTACTAGTGACTCTCAGAAGGGGCAGTGAGATGAGCAGAGTGGTGTAGGAAGTTTGTGGGAAGGATACAGCTAGAAGGGGGGGAAAAAAAGTTTTTAAGCTTGTGACCAGTAAATGCTTAGTAACCAGTAAATTTACATTGGAGATCTTTATGGTGTCTTCTTGTGCAGCACTTCTGTGCTCCCGTGTGTGTGATCTGTGTGATTTCTTTTCAACAGGGAACTTCTCCATTTTATAATCTATAGTTGACCATCCTACAGAACTCTTGCTAGTACTAGATTTGTGAGGAGAACTCTCTTGTGTGCATGCCTGTAAAATGAATTGCAAGTGAAGGGACGAGTTAGGGGCTTTCTTTTTTCATGTCCTCATGACAAGGTATTTAGCAGAATTTGAAGATTCATTGGACTCTGACAGGCGACATTGTGAGTGCTGCTGCTATGGTCTTAAACTTGCAGTCTCTGGGCTGTCAACCATGTTTCTTAGTGCTCACACCACCCCAGTCCCCAGGAGTTAGGGTGAGAAATTAGAATGCATTACAGGGGTGCACAGAATCTAGGCAGAACCTCCTTTGACTTACCAAGTCAGAAGTCTGAGCTGATGACATGCTGGGTACTAGAGTCAATGCATTCTTCATAATGAGATTTTCAGTTATATGTCAGTGCCTAATTAAGTCCAGATCCAGCCTTGTCTTCAGCTACAGTGGAGACTTACTTAATTCCTCATGGGGGGGAGAAGGACAGCATAGGCCTTTTGCTCAATTGCAGGTGTGTCTACATATGCATTTGATCCAGGAGCAGTTTACTCGTAAGTAAACTACTCGAGAGTAAATGCTCCTGGGGTGGTGTCTATATGTGCAGGGATGTGGGAGAAGATTTGCTGTTCCTAGTAGCAAACTGATTCTGCTTCCTGTGGCCCTGCAGTGGGCCCCTGTCACCACCAGAGGGAGCTCGAGGCTCCGGCCACACCTGCCAGCAGCCACCTGGCCAGGAGCAGCATGCAGAGGCCGGGACTAGCACACGGCAGCTGTCTCGTTGCAGCCTCTGCCTCCCTGTGCTATGGCTGCTCCAGCCCCTGCCCCTGGCAGTGATGACCAGCACCCTAGGTTTCTGCTGGCCCCAGTGGGCACCCAGCACCAAGGCCTTAGGCGAGCCACACACCTGCCAGTGGGGGCCAGGGCACCAGGTGTGAGAGGCACTGGCTGACCACCTCCTCCTGCACTCCCTGCTGTAGCCTGCCTGGACAGCTGCCCATGGACCTCTGTCCTATCACCCTGCCCCTGTCCTACCACCCACCCCCAGCTCTATGTTCACCACAGTCAGCTCGCATGAAAACACTTTATTGCCCTCACAACAAACAGACCCTCCTCCCACCTCCTTCCCCAACACCAGACCCATCATCCCTCCCTCCCCAACAACAGGGCCCCTCCACCACCCACCCCACCCACCAACAATATAACACACTCTTCCCTGTGCAAACTGTATATAACATGGCCCGTGTGTGTTCCCTCCTGGGGTGGGCAGCCATGGGGTGGGGGCACATAGGGATGGTGTCTGGGGACAGGTGGCCAGCACCCTTGCCTCTGGCTGTTCCCCCCTGCCGGTGTGCACGCCATGGCAAGCCTGGGGGGCAGGGGGCTTGCCCAGGGGTGATGGTAGCTGCTGGTCCTCCAGCATGGGCAACTCCTTCTTCAGCAGCCAGTGGACAGGAACAACATGTGGCCCGGACCCCACTGCAGGCAGCTCTGGCATCATACTGGGTCCAGGTGGAGGGTCTGGTGAAGGCAATGCTGGACCTCCATCCAAGCCCACATGGGGGCCTGCTGCTAGGCGTGCCTGCGAGGGGGCAGATGGGGCTATGGTCAGGGGCAGAGCAGTGGGCAGCACAAAAGCAACCACCAGGGCCAGGACAGTGTCCAGCACCTGGTGGTCCTCTTCTTTGGCCTCCACTGCCCTGACCATGAGTGCATCCTGCTCCTGCAGGGCTTCCATGCTCTTCTGGTCCAGGGCCAGGAGCTGCACCCTGAATTCCCGGTCTACCTGGTCCTGCACATCCTTACAGGTAATGTCCTCTGCCTGCCAACTATCCTAGTGGATGATGTCCTTTTCCTGCCACCTGTCCTGGTGGGTGATGTTCTCTGCCCACCACATCTTTGTGGCTGCCAGCCCATCCTCTGTGACCATTACCAGCCAGTCCAGGAGGAGGGTCCAATCTTGGGTCCACCTCCTGTGGAGCTGGGACATCTGCAGGGCCCTGGCCTACCACCAGGTGGTGGCTATGCTGTGGCCATATCCCAGCTGCAGCCTCTCCCCCATGTGCAGCTGGATGGCCTGCGGAGCCATGAGAAATAAGCTGTTTGTGGGAGTTTGCAACATCTCTGAGGTACAATACTCTGTACTAGGATCCCATGTGCTGCCTGGCCTCAGATCAGGGGTTGTTCATGCACGAGTGTCCATGGACCACAGTAAGTTGGCTGGGTAGGGTGGCTGCTGGCTGAACCTCCTGTCACTGCTTGCTCCCTAGGGGCCGGTAGGCTGCTGTATGCTGGCCGCAGGCAGCTTACCTCCCATGCCCCTTTCCCAGGCTGGGCCAGGCCAGGCTTCTGGCAGCACCTGTTGCTGTGGCTCTAGACCCCCCTCCCTCCCCTTCTCTTCCTGCAGGCCAGCTTGTCTCCTGCCCTGCTGCCAAGCCCATAGCACCTGAGCTTCGGGCGGTGGGGCTATGGAATGACTGGGATGTGGAGTTGCCTTCACCCCTGCCCTCCCCACAGGGGGCCTCTCCAGAGAGGCATCCCGGATCCAGCACCCCCTCCCTCCCATGGCTGCTCTGCACCCCAAGCATGCCCCTGCTATATGTGTCCTGGGTGCATTGCAAATTACTGTTTGTGTGGACTGAGGGGTGCCCAACCCACTATGCCCTGCTGCTGATGGCTATGGTGCCCCAAGCACACCTGGCAAAGGACCCTGAACTTTGTGGTGGGCAAGCCCGTGTGGCCCCGCAACCTCCGCTGCCACCTGGAGGGCTACCTGTGGTTGTGCTACACATCCCTGCCCTCTGCAGCTGAGGGGGACATCGCCGCTGGCATTAATGCATTCCTTGGCATGTGAAAGACCCGTACCCAACCAGCTGTGGAGGCATGGGCTGCTCAATAGTTTTGCACTGTCTTCTGCCTCCCTGCATGCTGTGGGGGGAAGCCTGGGGACCAGGGAAGCACAGCCAGGTGGGAAGCGCAGGCAGGGGCTGGGGCTCAGAGCTGGGGCTGAGAGCTGGGCCCTCCCCCCAGTGCGGGACTTACCATGGGGGTGGGACTGGTGTGTCCAGTGGCACTGATTAGTCCTGGTTAGTGATGGCATGCAGTTCCTGGCAGACTTCCTGGGCAGTGTGGCATGGCTTGTGGGTGCCTGGGCAGGGCTTGCCACCTTGGAGAGGAGTTGGTGCTGCTGGCAGCTGGTGGTGACATGGCTGGCTGCTTCTTGTGGCTAGTGCTGAGGTTGTGCAGCTGTTGGGGTAAATGCTGACCTGGGCTCCCCGAGCTGCTGGTGGAGGCTGGGGACAGGGAGCTCGGTGGCGCAGGCTGTGGGAGGCCTGAGGACCCCTCACCCAGTGACACATCTCCACAGGTGCCAGGCCAGGGCAGGGACTTGGGCAGGTCACCCATGCTGGAGTACACAGCATGTCTGTGGCTTGGGTCCTGGGGCATAAGGATGTCAGTTAGCTGCCGCATAAAAGGCATAGACTTGTGGGCACCCCCCAAATGATAGTAGTAGCTGGTGATCGTAACCCACTGTGCCTCCAAGGCCTTGACCTTCATGCGGCACTGCTGCGCTGGCTGGCTGTGCCCGAGCTCCCGCATCCGACCTGACGGTCCTTCATACGTGTGCACATTGGAGCACCCACACCGCCGGAACTGCCACTCTGCCTCTGCCTTGCCCCACAGCACCATGAAGTCTCCAGTCTCCTCTGCAACCAGTTTTGGGCCAGGTGGTGGTGTGTGGCTTGGGTGATGATGCCATTAGGCCTCCTACACCGGCTCTCTGGGCCTCCGTATGGCTGTCCCTGTGCTGCTGGGCATGGGCAGTTGCCTGCAGCACCTAGCTCAGGGACACAGCACAGGACTAACAGCTGCATGGTGAGGTGATGCCCCACAGCACGTGCAGGCTGCGGGTTGGCTGCAGGAAGCTGGGGCTGGCCCCAGTTTCCAGGAGTTGCCTGCAGCTGGGCCTGGGTGCTGGCAAGCCTGGATGGTGCAGCCATACAGCACTGCAGTGCCAAGCAGTGGTGCTGGGGTACATGCAGGCTGCCACAGGTGGCCTGTGCCCTGTACAGGGGGGAGCAGAAACTGCCAGCAGTTGCCCCAGGCTTCCTGTACATGTACCCCAGAGCTCTAAATGCCTGCAGGCTATTAAGGGCCTGGGGTTCTGGGTGGCATAGAGCCAGCCCAGCCCTGGGGCAGGAGAGGTTCCCAGCTGCAGGGCCCTGGGGTTCCTGTGAGGCTGGCTCCCTATGGCAGGGCTGACTGGGAGTAAATTTGCTCCTGGCTGGCGTCTACACATGTATTACTGCGCAGTACCTCACAGATTTACAATGCAGTACCTTGCAAATTTACTCATTTGTAGCAAAGTGTATTGGACAGTAAGCATGTGCATGTGTAGGTTCACACGCTTACTGCATACTTAACTATGTTCCTGCACACTAAAAAGTCTTGTGTAGATACACCCTGCTTTGAATAGATTGTGGACAGATCCAGCTTTCAAGGATTGTTTACTTTTTTCACCCAGAGCTCATAGGAGTGACTTAAGGCTTTTGGAGAAGAGACCACAGATGTGTTGTCTGTAAATAACAAATTTGTTCTGGGGCAGTATGGTGCCTGGGGAAACTTTGCACCAACATGTAGACCTAAGTGCTGGTGAACAGCAGAATCATAGGTTGGATGTGGCTTTTCCAGCGATCAAAGACAGCAGCTAATGTAGTGGCCATCTGGTATCTGAGATGTTCTCATCATGAGGATCAGATTAATCTTTTCACCTATTATTATGCTTCTGATTGGTATATATTTCAAGAGCAGCATCACTGTTGTCTAGTAGCAGGAGAGAAAGCTCTGATTACATTTCCAACTGCTGGAGGAAGGAAACAAACTAAGCAAATGATAATTGATTGCTGGAAATAGAGTGCAGAATACTATGCCTTTTAAAAGCAGACAGACAAGTAGGCAGATAATAATTTGGGCTCAATTTCAAATCAAGCCAATATCAAGCAACCATACCATCAGAGACAGTAATATTGGATCTATCTTGGAGTAGGTAGTCTTTTTCCAATACTTGTCTCTGACAGTGGCCAATGCCAAATGTGTCAGAGAAAAGTGCACGAAAATCTGCATAACACAAATACAGGATAAACTGCCCCATCAGAAGATTTTTCTCTTACCCATTCTGAAAACGTGGCTTTAAAGCTTGAGGATTTATAATTCATCCCAAACGCTTGTGTACTTTTTGCATTTTTAATATTTACTGGTTAAAGCTTGGTTAGGAACTTTGCAACAAAAAGTATTTCACTAAAATACGCAATTGTGCTGCAGCCAAAACTGGTTTCATGTCTCTTTCCATGGATTTCCCAATTCATTTCAGTTTTCAGTGGAAAAAAACCCTTTTCTCTTCATTTAACTTGGATTTGTAGCTTCTCCATTACATTGGATTTCCTTTCATTTTGTTGTTACAAGACAAGGTGAATAGAAGTCCCCATTCTACTTTATACAATCACTCATTTTGTGTAAGTTTAGCTGTCCCATTTTATCTTTTTCCTAAACTAAACTAAACAGTCACTGTCTTATCAGCCTTTATTCATATGAGATTTTATCATGACTAATATAACTTGTTACACTTGCCTAAATTTTCTGCTATTGTTGATGTGTACTGACCTGAACTGAACAGAGTATTTTAGGTTGAGTGCCATATCATACATAAAATTAGCATTATAATAATCAGTGGCACAGGGAATAATGCAGCAGTGGGCAAGTATTTGGACAGGAGGGCCACTTAAGGAGCTGTGGTGAGGTGTTGCGGGGAGGAAGGGGGTTGGGGTGTTGACCTGGCCTCAGCCCCCCACCATGGCTGTTTACACTGGCTGGCACAGCGGCAGGGAGAGAGGGGAGAGGGGAAAGGAGTGTGGGGAGATGCCAGTTGATCCTGTCTGCCCTGTGTCCACCACCGGGGCACTAGACAGAGCAGACAGGTGGATGATCCTTTCCCCGCACATCACTGCAATGGGAACCAGTGCCTGTCGCAGCGACTTGCATGGAGTTTACCCCCCCTCTGGGCCCCCCTTGGATCCCAGGGGAGGTGCACCTAGGGCAAGGATTAGTGAGGAACTAGTCAGGGAACTTCTGGAGGGACTGGATGTATTCAAATCAGCTGGTTTGGATGATCTCCACCCTAGAGTCCTGAGGGAATTGGTTGAGGTCATTGCAGGACCCCTGGCACGGCTTTACGAGCACTTGTGGTGCTCTGGTGTGGTGCCAGAGGACTGGAAGAGGGCCAGTGTGGTTCCCATCTTCAAAAAAGGGAGGAAGAAGGACCCAGGAAACTATAGGCCAGTTAGTCTTACCTCGATTCTGGGCAAGCTTTTTGAGAAAATTGTTCTGGCGCATATCCAGTAGGGGT
>NW_017729022.1:77359593-77361903 GCF_001723915.1 Gavialis gangeticus
GGAAGTCCCTGTTCCCCCGAGCACTACCAGGAATGACCAGGAATAATGGTCACAAGCTGGCAGAGGGTAGGTTTAGGCTAGATATCAGGAGGCGCTACTTCACGGTCAGGGCGGCTAGGATCTGGAACCAACTTCCAAGAGAAGTGGTGCTGGCTCCTACCCTGGGGGTCTTTAAGAGGAGGCTAGATGTACATCTTGTTGGGGTCATTTGACCCCAGTACTCTTTCCTGCCATGGCAGGGGGTCGGACTAGATGATCTACTCAGGTCCCTTCCGACCCTAGAAACTATGAAACTATGAGTGGATCATGACTCTGCCCCAACCCCCAGCCCTGTGCTCTTACCACCCTGCAGCCCTGGGCCCAGCCTCAGCCCTGGACTCACCTGCCTGTCCTGCTCCTGGATGCTGCTTTCTGTCTGCCCGTGGTCCCAGCCCATTCTCCTGGCCAAGCATGCCCTGCTCTGTCCAGTGCCTCCAGTGGTGGGTGCAGGGCAGCAGGGCTGAGTCCAACTGTGGCAAAGACACTGGTGGCGGCAGCTGGAAGTGAGGGCAGAGCAAACTGCTGCCACAGGGGCTGCTGTGAAGCTGAGTTTGTCTACCACACTGCCCCCACCTTGGTGCCATGCTGCCCAGCCTCACGGACAACAGCTTTTGGCATTCCTAACTGTGCGCGGAGATAGGACAGGCTGTGCTCCGTGCCAGGTGTCACCTCTGCACCTGGGGCAGTGGGGCTGGCACCAAATAGTTTGGGCTGCTCCTCATGCCAGGCTGGGCAGGGCCCAGGGACCCACCATATTCTATGGGCCAGATAGAATAACTTGGCAGGCTGGATCCGGCACACTGGATGTATTTTGCGTGCCCCCTAGAATAATATCTATTCCCCCTTTTGCTTTTTTTGGACACTGCTGCACACTGCATAGATCTTCACTGAGCTATCTGTGAGGATGCCTTGTTTTTTTCTGAGTTAGTGCTGTTAATTTGGCATTTAATAAGGTATACAGAAACTAAATTATTCCTTCTAGGGCGCATCCAGACGTGCGTGGATGTTTGGTTCCCTGGGACAAGTAGTGATGGTGCACCTTGCGCTCTGCCACTTGTCTCCGGGGAACACCCATGCCATGTGTACTTTGGCATGCAGCAAGTTGCCTCAGGTGCTCCTTACCTGGAGTCCTGGGGGCCTCCTGGTGCTGCCTCCCGATTCTGCTGCGTGGCACCTGGCTGGCAGCAGAGCGCGGCTCCGGGCAGCCTGGCACCACTTTTCAGCAGTGCCTGCTGGCTGAGCATGTGTTGCTCTGGATTTTTTTTCCATGGTTTTTTTTGATCCCTGGATATTCAGGGGTAAAAAAACCCACAGAAAAAATACCCAGCGCAGTGCATGCTTGGGCAGCACGGAGAACACCAGACTGTGTGGTATGTGGTGCTGCAAACATGTTTGCAGAGCCACATGCTGCGTGACCACGCTAATTTGGATGCACCCCAAATATACAATACTTTGCATTTGTCAACACTGAAATTACCCCTCATTATCTTCTCTGGTCTTGGCTACCATAAGTAATGATGTGTCATCTGCAAATGTTGCCACCTTACTGTTCATCCCTTTTCCAGCTCATTTTTTTAAAACAATGCTGATTCTAGGATGAAAACTTGTGCCTCCCCACTGGTAACCTAAGTTTGACCCTTTTAGAAGATGATTATTCTGCAAGATCACTCTGTGTGTCTTGCAAGAAGGAAAAGGTCACTTGAAGAGATGGAGAAAAAATGTTGCAAGTTTTCCTTTTGCTGCTTTCCAAGGGGAGATATGTTTAGGTTTTCTAGGAACCCATATGAATGCCAACAAAATATCTGCTAAGTAAAACTGATAGAGCTACTCATTAATTTCAGGAATCAAAGCCTGCTTGGGAAGCTGATGCCCTGGGATTTACTTTCCTTGTACTTTTTTTATTTATCCCTAATCAGTAGCTCTGGAAAGACCTTGAAATAGTCTTCAAACACTATCACTGTCTGATGATGGGATCTCCTAGTTCAGATACAAATTTAGAGCCTGGACAACTTAGATCTATATTTCCTCCTTGCCAGTAGTTGATCCATTTTCTTTGGCTGGTATTACTTATCAGCCAGGTATAAGTATTAGCCATACTCTGGGGCATTCAGCCACCCCAGTATTCACTGCTTGGAAATAAAGGGTTCTCAGAGAAACTCTTTTGCGGTGTCTTTTGGAGAGAGGGAAAGCCAACCCTGGAGCAGAAACCATCTTACTTTCTGACAGATACTTTTCTCTGGAAATTTGTTTGGGGTCTACCACACCTGTTAA
>NW_017729022.1:77366903-77374809 GCF_001723915.1 Gavialis gangeticus
TTTGCGGTGACTTTTGGAGAGAGGGAAAGCCAACCCTGGAGCAGAAACCATCTTACTTTCTGACAGATACTTTTCTCTGGAAATTTGTTTGGGGTCTACCACACCTGTTAATAATACCTTGGACTGGCATGTCAAAGTATGATGATCTCAGTATATCCCAGAAGATGATGCTTTTTGAATGGAAGATTGTTAGCTCTGGAAATGTGACAGAGAGATACTATGGTTTGTGTATCTCCTACACAAATAAGGTTATGAGAAAACATATCTCCATAACTGGGGAGAGATAAAAGCCACTTTTTTTATGGAATCCCAGTTGAAACAACTGAAGCTCCTCAAGCATGCACAGTCACATATTCTAATCAGTATCTGCCATGTCAGTGATGTTCAAGGTTTTCCTAAACCATGGTGACAGATGTAAAAGAATCAGGCACCTCTGCTGAGCAGCTGCTCTAATGGCCAACTTGCACCAATGAGCAGAAAACACTGCTGACAAACTCCATCTGCCCTACTTCACGGCCGCCCAAACTTGATTGATGATTGTTCAGGTTTCAGCCATCCAGAAAGTAAAAGAATGGGGTATTGTCAGGATTCAGGAAACATTTTGCTTTATTGCTCAGAGGGGAAGAATTTATTTTTACTGAGATTGGTTGTCTCAGTGGGTCTCTCTCTCTCTCTCTCTCCCCCCTTGTCTTCCTGCCTTTCTCACTCTCGTTGCCTTCCCATCTGTCTCTCTCTGTTTCTCAGATGTTTAACAGTGTGTTCTTCTGATTAAAATAACTTGGAATTGAATCTTCAGTGTATATGTTATCTGCTCCTTCTACAATCTATTCATCTGTCTTTCTAACCTGACTATTATTTTTCTCTGATAAGAGAGAGTGCAAAAGTTATTTCCTGTCTGCCTTCTATATTAATATTTTGTGTATCTGATCTGAATTAATTCAGTTTTATTCATGTCAATCCTAACAGCATGGGTGAACAATTGTAGCTCCTGGTCCATATGCAGCAATGTGTATATGCAGCCTGCAGTTCTTGGCTTTGATTCAGGAGCGTGGCCTTATGAAGATTAAAAATCCCAGCATCTAATATTCAAAACAGTTGCTCAGATCAAGATACACGATTGGATGCTGGGGCCCTTGGTCCTGCCATACTACAGGGGAAAGTGGCTGTCAACTGCTCCAGTAAAGCAGCATAGATGCAGCCATTGGGTGGCTGGCATGTTATCAATGCAATTATCTGTTTCTGCCAAAATTTGGGTACTCTGATCCTAGAGGAAATACATTTATCCTACTTTGTATAATTACTAACATAATATAATTTGAACATTTTACATGAAGGCTAGTATAGTATTAATAATAATACTCTACATGACATAGCATCTTTTATCTAAGATTCTTTACAGACAACAGTTAACTAATCCCCATAGCATTCCTATATGATAGAGAAGTGTTGTTGTCCCTACTTTCAAGATCAGTGATAACAAAGCTAGGGAAAGACTAAATGACTTTTACAAGGTCACAAACACAATCAGTGGCTGATCCAGGAAGAGAGTGAAGAACAGCTGACTTTTAGATCTATGCTGTGTACAGCTAGCTGTTGTATCCTTTCTTTTCCAGTCCCTTGTCAGAACAACCCAGTGGTTTTTCAGGGTGAATATGGTGCTTCTCTGCTTTTGTAGCAATCTTTCATTTTGGGGTGGGTTATCTAAGCTGACTTAAAAAGATTATTTGGTTTTATATCTGCTTTCAGAAGGTGCCAAAATACATACCTGGATGCTTGTTGTTTAGCAAATATACTTGTAGTCAGAGGAGTTCCCTGCTTCTCTGCTTTGCTATCAAACTGAGAGCAATAGAATATACCAGGTGCTTGTTACCTATTGGACTGGATACTTGCCTACAGACAGGATGTATCAGTAACCATGTGTTGCCATAAAAACCTGTTGGCTGCTGGTTGATGGAAAAAGCTACCTAGGATGTTGTTTGAATGGCTCACTAGTCTTACATATAGGGACCTACTTAACTCGTAGTGAGACAAAGCCAATTTTGCAGCTTGCTCATGGCATGAAGGGCCAATTTTTCAGGCATTTCCCAGTGGCCCTGCCCCTCATTGCTGATTGGTGGGGAGGCCCTGCTATTGTTGCTGATTGTTGGAGAGGCTCTGCCATTGCTGCACATTGATAGAGCGGCCCCACCATTTTCGCAGACAGTAAGTCTCAAGCATGTGAGAGTGGCTGCAGGGATTGCCATGTTTTCTAAGTATCATGGTAAGGGTTGGGAAATTCTAAAACAATGTATTATATGAATAATATTCTGGGTGGGGGGCAGGTTTTGGGGACGGGGTTAATTTTGTGGGAAATCGCGGCCAATGGAATATTTCCCAGTGATCATGGATACTGCTGGTTTTCACAGTTTCTATGAAAACTGTGAATTAAGTAGGTCCCTGGTTATATACGGCTACTTACTGTTCAAATGGACTGACTGCCATATTGATACAGTAGATAACTTGACTGACCCTGCTGGCAGAATGGATGATTTGCTATGTTAAGTAGGGACCTTCTGCTTTGTATTGTGCTCTCCTCCAGCCCTCCCATTAAAAAAAAAGAAGAAGAAATATTTTGTCCCTGCTTCCAAAGGGGAAAAGCAACCTATGAGTATTAAGAACTTGGGGTTTGGGTTTTTTTTTTCAATTTGAAGATGTGAAAGTCACATGATTTGGCCCCACAGTGCTGGCTGAATCTTCTTCTGTAAATTCCAGGGTTTCCAGTCTTTAATGTAACTCAGTTGTGCACACATGTGGCTAGCATAATAATTAGTATTATAGAAAGCAAAATAATAGGATGCTGCTCAAACTAATTAGATAGATATAAAAATGAAGTATTTTTTCACATTAAGCAAGCAGCTGTGAAAGTAAAAAAGGGAAAGCAAAATTGTGGGAATTCTCTTCCAAACCTCTCCTCAAAAAAACTGCTCCAGTCCTCATAGCCCATCTCCTTTCATTGCAACCATGTAGGTATTGTGCTAACATTAGAAATGGCAGCATTTAAGATCTGTCTAAACTGCTTCTCTGCCCTGCCACCTGCTACTGGCTTGCAAGGGACCCTTAGGCACACTGGAAGCAAGAAATCTTGAGAACCACAGTGAGGGAGCAGCCTCAGCATGGTTTAAATGCCTCATTTATAGGTTTGGGGTATGTGAGCAAGAGTGGGTAGGCAGAGAGTACCAGGGAAGAGATGTGGATACACCCACATCAGTGTATGGGTCAAGGTTAACTGCAGGCCCTGTTATTTAGCAGTAGCAGCAATGGTATTATTATTACAGCAGTGCCTAGTGGCCTCAACTTGGAAAATGCCCTCATTGTGCTACAGACTATAGGTCATAGCTCCCCATCCCACCTCTCAGGGGAAGGTCTGCCTTGGGATTCCCCATAAAACCTTGTCTGGTTTCTTTCTTGTAGGCCCCTGCTTCAGTCAGTCCTTGGCTTAGCTTCTAGAGGGGCAAGCCTGAGGCTTTGAGACTCTGGGTCTGCTTTGTCTCTGGCTTCCCTAGCAATCTGTACAACCCTTCCCTTTGAGAGCTCTTTCTTTGCTCCATTCCAGAAAGGGGGCAAGAGGGAGGGAAGGGGTGGTCAGAGCAGTGACTTCTCAAACAACTCTGCAGACCATAACATCGCAGCGCACCCTAACATCAGCTCTCCAGTTCCCCTCTGTTTCCCCTGTCCTCCCTGCAAGTCCTGCTTTCCCCTGTCCTCCCTGTGAAATCAGCTACAATCTAGGCTTTTCTTGAGCTGTTGGCAAATATCCAGTGCATCCCTCAGCTGGTAAAGTTTTGGGGCCTTTGTTGGTAGCTTATGCATCTGGGATCTCTGGCTGTTATCTCCTCTGTAGGCATAAGCAACACATGCCTCCTGAGGCTGGAGGGCACTGCAACCGCCTGCAGGTAGTGATGTGGGTGCTGGTAGTGAGCGTGGGCCAAGCAGGGACCGTCTGCAGGTGGCCGCAGTGGGAGGGAATGGAACAGGGGATGCCAAGCCCAGAAGTTCCAGCAGCATGCCAAGAAGTGCCAGTGGCACTTCTTGGGCGGGGGGGCTGGGGGGTGGCACTAGCGCTCCGCCTGCCCCCTCTGTCCCTCACCTACGCTGAGAGTGCTCGCTCTCACGGGGGGCATTGCCTATGTCTATAGGGGTACCTTTTGAGAAATCCCCATTTGGGGCAAATAACTGTAATATCATTATAGTCACCCAGATGACAAAATCTAGGCATCTAGGTAAAGTTTAGTTGCAACTGGAATGTTTCTGTGCCTGTGCAAAAGTTAATAGATTCATAGATGTTAGGGTCAAAGGGACCTCAGTAAGTCATCGAGTTTGACCCCCTGCCCTGGGCAGGAAAGAGCACTGGGGTCAGTTGACCCCAGCCAGGTGCTGGTCCAGTCTCCTCTTGAAGACCCCTAAGGTAGGAGAGAGCACCGCCTCCCTTGGAAGCCCAGTCCAGATTCTGGCAACCCTTACTGTGAAGAAGTTTTTTTTAATTTCCAACCTATATCTGCTCTTTGTCAATTTGTGGCCATTGTTCCTAGTTACTCCAAGGCGTGCCCTAGTAAATAGAGTATCTCCTATTCCCTGCTGCCCTCCCCTGATGAATTTATAGGCAGCCATAAGATCAGCTTTCCGCCTTCTCTTGTGAAGGCTGAAGAGACCTAGGTCCCTCAGATCTCTCAAAGTTAGGTACCTTTGCAGTCTAAAATGGATATGCTATGTAACTTTGACACCTACTGAAGTTTGTGGCTTGCAGAGTAGTGCCATATTAGAACTCTTTCTGGAACAAAGGCCTAAATTCTGGTTACGTTCTCCAAGACCATTGTAAACCTTTGTGTTTGCAGGGGAGGTTCTGTTAATATTAATACAAAATTTTGTGGGTGAAAGTTTAAACAGTCTGAGTGGCCTGATGTTTTTACATTCTCATTGTCTCGTTTTCCTGGGTTAGAGTCAAAGAGAAGTAGGGCTGGAAGGGATGTCCACAGGTCATCTATTTTGACTCTCTGCCTGAGGCAGAATCATCCCTATCCAGACCATCCGTTACAACCATAATCTAAATTCTACATAAGACTACACTCAACCCTGACACTAAATAGATCTAACACCCTAACCTGCCATGGGTAAAGCAGGGCAACCATGGCAGCCAATGTCCCTGTGGCAGGGCACTGTTGGTGCCTGCCAGTTTAAGGGGTGTGTCAGGCATCCAGCAGGTGCCTGATTGCAGTGGCCATTTTGAGACCCTTGTATATAAAGGCTGCAGTCTGCTGTTGCCAGGGAAGGCAGAAACATTGCCTAGCTGAGTTGCAGCAGGAATAACTAGGAGGTGAGTGCAAGAGCTTATGGGGATGGCTAGGAGGCTCTTGGTCCTGGGTATGACCTAAAACTTTACCCTGCTGGGGATGGGTGGCTTGGTGGGTCTCCTAGTGGCATTGGAGCCCCCAGGAAATGCCAGGCCAGTTACCACCCCGGTGAAATGTGGGTTGGGTCACTTTAATAAGCCCAGCTCCCACAACTGGGTGGGTAACCCCATAGCAGGGCTGACAAGGTGGACCTTGAGAGAGAGTGGGCTAGATGCTCAAGAAGCCTGACTTGAGGTACCCTTGACTGGTCAATCCTGGGGCCAGGACCAGAAGGGTCAAAAGGGCCAGGGGCCCACCGCAAGGGACACCCAGAGCCGAGGGCCTGGGGTTGTGACTGGCCTTGGAGGTGAGACCAGGGTCCATGTGGCCAAAGATCCTGGGGGGCCACACCTGAGAGGGGGAAGGGTACAGGGAGCTAGGTAGCCCAGAATGAGGGTGGAGTAGGCCATCTGATTGGTGGGTTCCAGTTGGGGTCTGGAATGGAGGATTATGGGGCCCAGTGGGGGCTGGAGACATTAAGAACTATGATGCCATCTGCGAGGCATGGGCTATGGTGTAGGGGAGGTCGGAGCTGCAGACAGTGCTCCCTGGCATCAGGGCAGTAATGGGCAGTCTCCTGTGTTATACCAACAGTTTATGGAGCAGCAAAGTCATGGCAGAAAAGGCTGGGCAGATTGCCCTAGAGATAGGTAGGTGGGCTGGCATGAGATCTGGCCCCAAGAGTTGTCCCCTGTCACAGTCCCTCTTCTATAAAATGTTGACAATATACACTCAAGAGGTGCTGGGTAGAGGGCCGTGCCCTCTGCCAGAAAGGAAGGCAACCCCCACCCATACCAGTGTGACCATGAGATAAAATTCCTTCCTGACCCCTAACATGGTGATCAGTTTGACCCTGAGCAGAGTGCAAGACCCTCTGGCTAGGAATCTCTGACTTTGCTTCTAGCAGGGGAATTGGTACACCCTAGTTGAAGTCCCCAGCTTTAGCTGTAGTCAACAACTGATGCCTCTGGTAGTGTCAGGCTTAAAAACACCCTGACACATATAGCAGAAAAAGGGGAGAGTTTATGGGGGTGGTAGCAGCCAGCAAAGCCCAGAAGCTTGGAAAATACCCATGGTAAAACATATGCCTAGATCATCCCCAACCAGTGGCTGTCCAACCTCTTGTTGAGCGCCATCAGTAATGGAGAGTCCACAACTTCCCTATGCAATCTGTTCCTCTGCCTCATTATTCTAACAGTGAACATTTTTTTCTGGATATCCAATCTGAATTTACTTTGCTGCAACTTCAGACCATTGGTCCGCATTCTCTTCTGTGCAGCAAGAGAGAAAATGTACTTTCCCTCTTCTTTATGGCAGCCCTTCAAGTATTTGACAAATGCTATCATGTCCCCTCTTAAGTGTCTTTTCTGCAAGCTGAACATGCATAGCTCCTTTAGCGTCTCCTCATATGACCTGCCTTCCAAGCCCTTGATCATCCTTGTTGCTCACCTCTAAATCATATCTAACTCCTCCATGTCCTTTATTAAATGAGGAGCTCAGAACTGCACACAGTACTTCAGATGAGGCCTAACCAGAGACACTATCACCTTCTGTGTCCTGCACCTAATACTTCTATTGATGCAGCCCAAAACTGCATTGGCCTTTTGTTTTAGCAGCATATCCAGCCTGCTTGGCATTCATCAGTACCCTTCAGCAGTGAAAATGCCTGAAGCTGTGGGACTTATTGTGACAAAAGATTTGCCATCAGCAAATGTTTACACTCATTACTATTCCAAGCAGAGACAGTGAGCTCTCTTCCCCATCTTCTCTCCTTTTTTTCTTCTTTACTTACTTCCTTGATCTTTCCTTTCCGTCTTTCTTCTTTCCTTTCCTTTCCTTTCCCTTTCCATTTTCCTTGCTGTCTTTTCTTCTCTGTAAGCTTGTCACATAAGTCTTCCAGGCAGCTCAACAGAGTATGGAGCTCTAGTAAAAAATAGCTGAACCTGTGTCATTAGCTCACAACATAGATAAAATCTGTAGGCAGGCACATCATGCATGCACAAACATATGCACACACACATAGACATGCAAGGCCAGCCTTAGGGAAAATAGCACCCTGGACAAACTTGTATTTTGGCACCCCTGCCCCAAGTCAGCAGATCTGCTGAAGGCAGGGGTTCAGGGCGTAGTCCGGCGGGGAGGAGCTACCTGCAGTGCCCAGCCTGGCTCCTCTTGAGGAGCCGCTGGAGACAGGGGTCGGGCTGGGCAGTGTGGATGGCTGCACTTCCATGCTGGACTGCACCCTGTGCCCCTGCCTGCCTGCTTCTGTCTGCAGCAGTGTTGCTGATTTTGTGGGTCTGGGTATTGCTGTGTGTGTGCATGTATGTGTGTATATGTGTATGTTTGTGTGCATGTGTGTGTCTGTGTGCGTGTGTGTGGCATGCCCCTGACCACAACACGCTGGGCAGTCACCCACATTGCCTACCCCCAAGGCCAGTTGGGCGTTGGTGGTGTGCAGGTTGCGAGAGTGGAACAGACCT
>NW_017729022.1:77379809-77384834 GCF_001723915.1 Gavialis gangeticus
GCTCCCAGCTGCCCCCATCCCAACTGGGCTGGAGTGCAGCAGCTGTGGTGGCCCCAGCTTGTGCAGGCAGCATCAGAGTACATTCAACCCTAGCGCAGGCTGGAGGGAGGAGCAGAGGAGGCATGTGGCACCCCCTGCCCTTGGCTGGGGTCCCCACCCCATACCAGGTAGCATGGCCATGTCCCCTTCCCGGGCACAGTCGTCTGGCTGCCCCACCCCTACAAACATAGGCACTCTATCTCCTCTCTTCTGGTTCCAGTTAATAAATAATTTCCTACTACATAACTGCTCACTAATCTTGAGTAATATATGGAAGCAGTTTAGATATCAAATGATTTGGCTATCTTACTATGCATGTAAACACACAGATATATGTTATAAGGGGAAAATCTATCCTGATTTATGCTATTTTAGACCAATGCCCTTCTTTTGTTGACCAGTATTCCTTGAATGTGTGAGTGCAGACTAAAAGCCTGAGACCAGCATATGTCTCCTTTGGTCCATGCATGCACCGGTTCCATTAATGTTAACTAGTTCTGCATGTAGCACCTTCTATAGCCAAATCATTTTTGGGTGGGAATTTAGCATTATTCTAATCACTATTCTCCCCACTTTTCCTGCTCATCGGTCACAGAGTGTTTTCTTGCATGCCCTGTTGGGAGGACTAAGGATTACATTATTAGTGTCACAGTACTTGGTATTTTCTTAAAAGCCACACCTCTTGGAGTCAAGTGATTTATATGAGAATCTCAGCTTTTGTTTTGAAAGAAAAAGAAGTTTTTAGCCTTTGTGTTTGCAGGAAAATCTTGACAGTGGGTGTGTCTACACAATATGCCTTAATGCACAGTGGACTGTTCTATTGTGCATTAGTGTGTCATGGCAAAAACTGTGCTACTGTGCAGTAGAATTAGTGTACTGTGCATTAAGCATCACGAAAAAAAGTTTGCCTTTGCTACTGTGCATTAGTGCTACTAAAGGAGGTACTAAACAATGCACAGTAGCAAAGGCATATTAATGAACGTGTAGATGTGCCCAGCATGATCCAAGTATGATCCTAAAAGCTTTACAACAAAAAAAAAATGGAGCTCCAAATTCATTATCATGAATCTCATGATTTCCCAAATTTTAACTCAGCTTTTTGTATGTTGGACACATGGAAATGCACACACATTTAGAAAAAAAAATTGTACTTTTGAGTTCCTCCAAGTTTCAATTCAAGCTTGATTCCAACTTTAAAGAGAGAAACATTTAGGTTATTTCTTCAAAATCAGAAACAAATTGTTCCAAATCATATAGCTTAGGTTTCTTTAATCAGAACCGTAGGCTGTCACTCAATTTTGGTGATACTGGGTGAACAGTTCTTGTGAGGAAAAAGCCTGAGATTTAAATCATCAATAAGCATATTTATTTCAGTAGTGCCTGAGGCCCAGCCACAGCTGGGTCCCTGTTGTGCTAGGCACTACACAGAATAGTAGAAAACCTGTGCCCCAATGAACTACAAACTAAACAGGCAGGGAAGATGCCAAAAAGGACAATTTTAGCTTAAAACATATCCATTTTGAAGAGTTACTGCCAGTAAGCCTTGTTTATCAAATAGTTTCCAAGTTTGAAAAAGATCATTTTCAACAGTTCAAAATATTTATTTGATTTATTGCATTCTGGCTGGGTACGTAGTACATGACCAAAAGAAATCAGTGGAAGGACTTCCATTGACATTAGTGAGCTTTGGGTTAAGCGGGTAGGCCCTGAGTGACTTCAGTGGGACTTGGATGTGGTTAAAGTTTGGTACATACTTAAATACTTTGCTGAATCAGGACCCTGGTGGTTAAACACTTTAATGAACAGAGGTACCATTATGACATTTGGTTCAGACCAGCGAATAGTTCTCAAACGTTTTTGGTTTGCATACCCTTACGTGCATTGTACTGGTATGTGACCCAATGACTGTATGTTATAGGTAGTTAAAATGTTACATTTTGTTAAAACAATCACACTGAACCACCTCCAATAGCCTAAGGCATAAGGTTCTTCATTCCCTCTCTCCTCCTTTTTTTCTGTATTTACATTCTTGTTGTTCAGCTTTCCCATTCTTTCCTCTTGCCTACCTTTACAAGTTTGCTACGTGCTCACAGAGTGTGTGTATGTCAGTTTGAAAAGCACTGGTTTAGAAATACAAGTTATACATTGAAAATGACATACTATTTAGGCATGATACTTGATTTTCACAGAGTTCTTAAATTACATATGCAGGTGGAGAGCTACCCGTCTATGCATCTATGATAGAGTAGGTTGCTGGAATTCCATCTATCACAACTGTAAGCAAAGATGCCCAGCTAGACTGTCATCTGATTACTTGGGTCCTTTCTCATGATAGGTCTCAGTAGAATCTCCCCTCCTAAATGCTAATTCCTGCACTGTATATAAGGCAGTACGAAAAGGGACTAGCAGATCTCCTGGCCTTTGCATTGCCCCCCCCCCCTTGCAGGCTACAGATTAAAAAGTTCCCTTTTGCATAAGGTATATTGTCCTTAGAGCCTGTACCCTTTGAGGTTGAATGCAGTTTGATTTGAAAATGAACAAATGCCTAGGTAAAAAAACACACTAGTATGTTTACTTGGATGTGCGAATAACATTGAATGTATCTTTTTATTTCCCTTGCTTTCTCATTTTGAAATCAGAAATGTGATGAATTAACTGCAGTACTGCATCATACATAAAGTTCAGTATTTAAATTCTAAAAAGTCAGGGCAATCAATGTAATGATTATGGGAGTGATTTTACTGTTGTTATTGCTTTTATGCAGAAAGCAATCAAAAACTATGGTGATTGGTGGCAGTATAAAAACTTAAGACAAATGGATATATAGTGTAAATGGACCACAAGCTGAAGACATGCTAAGACTAGAGATGAACAGGAAATGGTTTTCTCATCTTGCAAGAGCAGTTGTTCTCTTGTGCTGAACTGGGGCAAAAACTTAATCTCAGAAGCAGTTTGGGAATTTAAAATCTGAGAAACAGTTTAGCTTGGAGTCCATCAAAGCCTTTCCTGTTTATAATTTTTGAACAATTTTGTTTTGGTTTTGAACATTTTAATTACATTTTAAAAAGTAAAACAAAAATAACTTAAATGTCTAAACAATAAACTATTTTGAGATGGAAAACTATTTTTCCCCCCAATGCTTTAAATTTTTTTTTTCAAAAATGTTTTCAAGCAAGGAATCTGTCCAAACTGACCCTTTCTCATGAGAAGGTTTGGTTTGAATAAATCTGCATTTTCAAACAAAAGTTTCTTGTTCAGCCTTAGTTAAGGAAATCTTTGCCAAAGGTTCCCATATTGCAGACTTCCCTCCTCCCTCAGTGAACTTTTAGGGGGTGTCTGCTGGTTGTAGCTCTGTAAAATTCTCTTAAAAGATTCATGAACTCTTTAGTGACTTAAATGATGCCTTCCATATACCATCAGCTGCGGCTTCATGCCTTTGTCAGATACTGCTTTAGTG
Organism: Gavialis gangeticus; assembly: GCF_001723915.1. Lineage (NCBI taxonomy): Eukaryota > Metazoa > Chordata > Crocodylia > Gavialidae > Gavialis > Gavialis gangeticus. The sequence goes on from NW_017729022.1 coordinate 77,383,306, forward strand.
TTTGGCAAACCCTGATCACAGTTTAACAGCTGGGTAAAGTTCTTTTACTGGATAAAGCTGTTTTAAACACCACTACACTGGAGGTCCAGAGGAAGGTGGCATACACAAACAGGTATGCCACCTTTGTTACAGATGGGGTGTCAGCTTATCTGGGCAATCCTTAGTTGCCTAGTTACAGGAGCTGTACGCTTCCGGCTTTATGGGAACTGGAAGGGTGCCAAGCTCCTAAGAGAGTACAGTAGAGTGGGATAAGGGGAATGATGAACAACTTTATATATATAGGAGGGTGTTAAACAGCACAGTTATAACACAGGAGATGTAATCAAATGTAAAATACTGGCAAAGGGCATGTCACATCACTCTCACAGATCTACTGGAAAATGGCTTTCTATTGCTACAGTTGTTCCTTCTATTCCAGCAGTAGAGCTCTGTGCTGTAATGCTGAGGAGTCTACTCTGTTGATGACCAATGCAGCAGTGGGGCCTTATGTAAGGAGGAGCTCTCCTCCAATTAGAGTTTACTTTCAGCTTGTCCATAATCACTGTCCAATTATAAAATTTTTCTTTCTAAGCTGTACTACTTGTCTCGGGGAAGCTTTGTTTAGGGGTTGTGAAAATGGTTGACCATGAAAAGATCCCATTACTCAAGAAGTAAGAAGGAATATATATGTGTATGTGTGTGTGTGTGTGTGTGTGTGTGTGTGTATACACACACACAGGGTTTAGTCCATCTATTTGTGTGTTTGTCTGTCTGTCCATAATGCTCTTGGAGGGTTGTCCACATGCTTTCTGTAATGGGGGGCTCAAAACTGAACACAGTACTCCAGATGTGGCCTCACCAGTGCAGAATAGAGGGGAATACTCACTTCCCTAAGGGAATAAACTATATTCATATAAGGCACGTATACACCAGCATAGCAACATCCACGCTAGGGGCTATACTGAGGCGATGGGAATCACACATGTAACAGAAGATTAACCCATTATTCCAAGCTGTGTGTGCAGAGCGGGCCTTAGGCTAATTTGAAAACCTAATCCCCATGTGCATAATACTTAGGAATCTAACTTTAAGGCATGGAGGTTTAGAAAATGTTGATCTGTGTATTCTCCAACTCCAACCAGTGCTGCATCAAAAATACCTGTCAAGAATGATGGGAGGGGTGGGCGGGGATGAAGCGTCACCACCCACCATCCTGCGCCACCACTGCTGCCTCCCAGGGGGGAGGGGCTGACATGGGGCTGGACGTGGAGCAGGGTGGAGGGGTGGCACGTGGCTGGATGCAGAGTGGTGGCAGCACGGGGCAGTGGGTGGCGGTGCTCCATCATCCCCTCACCCCGCCTCGCCAGCCATCATTCTTGATGGGCAATTTGCTAGTGTCAGATACAAAGAGCGCACTGGACTAGCTTCTCATGGAAATTAATGAGAAAAATGGGATGTTCAGTCTTTGATTTCATAGGAAACTGGCAGCAGTCCCTTTGGAGGCAGATTTTTAAAAGAGCTTACCTTCTGTTTGATGCCTAAAGGCCAAG
>NW_017729022.1:77389834-77393832 GCF_001723915.1 Gavialis gangeticus
TTTCATAGGAAACTGGCAGCAGTCCCTTTGGAGGCAGATTTTTAAAAGAGCTTACCTTCTGTTTGATGCCTAAAGGCCAAGGGGGAAATTCTGGCCTAACTCAAGTCAATGACAGTTTAGCCATTCCCTTTAATGACTCTAGGAGTTTACTTGAGCACTCAAACATGCCCAGCACTCTGTGGCTTCCAGTAATGATACTTCTGGTCACATTTGCAAAAAAATTTCTGAACCCAGGTATGATCTCTTTTGAAAATCCAACTACATATGTTGGTGGCAGCAAAGAGCTTAAGAAAATCTGCCCCAATTGTGGGTCCAGAACCCATTTGAAAAACTGGGCTTCTCTGTACAAAATGGGGCTGAGTTCCTTAGTTGCTCTGAGAACAATCATTCCAAGCTCCTGATGCAAGCATTGATATTATCTGCTGTAATACTCCACCAGTACAGCTTTTTCTATTTCAAATTATTTTTTATTGCTTTTTGGGATGCTGCTCGACTTAAGTGCCAGAGTTTAGTAAAGCCATGAGTGAACTATCAGCTCCTCCCCAATGAGTGAAAATAAATACCTGTGAATCTTGGCTTACAAAGCTTGGCTTCTATTAAAATGTAATTATTCTCCTTTTGTGCCTTTAAATTGAGGGTGGCTTCAAATAGTATGCAGCCTCTATGTGACATAATTACTTTCCTTCCCTGCTTGCACAGTAAAAGAGGGGTTACAGAATAAAGGTGGCTAGTTAAAGAGTGCCATTATGCAAAATTGCATAAAAATATGCCGCCACTAAATGATGGCAGTTTCTAGATAAAGCCCTGACTTTAGAGGCATTGAAATCAATGGGAACTTTGTTTGAAATCAATGGGAATTTTCTTGCTATTTTTTAACAGGTTCAGGACCAACTGGTCTCTTTTTTTTTTCAAAGATATTCCCTGATCTTGAAATCCTTACTCAAGCAAATATTCCTCCTGCCTAGGGCTGCTCATATTAGTAGGGTTTTATTCATCTGGTTAACAGTTGCAGAATCAAACCCATATAAGTAGCAGAATTTACTCTTCCCGAGATGTATTTGTACAGCATGAAAGGGGATAGACTTTGGTGTTTTTTAACCTGTCTTGTTCTAGTGAAAATGCTTTGGATACCAGCAGGTGGCTATTTTGTTGTGAAGCACTTGATTACTGGTGTGTATTACCAGGTATTCTGTGATGTGCCTCTGCATATGTACTGCAGATGGACAGGTGTCATGGCATAGTTTTGTGGCTTCCAGGTGGATGGGGGTATTACCAGATATTCTCATAATAATGGGTGCTGGGGTGTGTGTGTTTCAAATATTATACACACAGTAGAACAGTTGGTGACAATTCGGCTGGATTTCTTAAAATATTTGGGGGCTATATCCAACCTACTCTATATCTAAAATGGTTACATATTGCTCCTACAGGGTGCATCCACACATGTGTTTTATTATGGAGCTGACTGGTCAGCTCCACAGTAAAGCATCACAGTCTACACATGCACCAATATTAGGGCACAGTAAACTAATTAACTCCACTCTAGGATAGTACTGTCCTACAGCAAAGTAAATAACTACAATCAAACACTTCTGTAGATGGGGACCGTGAAATAACTACAATCAAACACTTGTGTAGATGGGGACCGTGGGTGAAAATTGCACCTGATTAGCCCAGGCAGCAGGAGGCTAGATCCTTGCCTGCCACCTAGCCACATAGCTCTGCGTGTTCTGCACTCATATGCCCCAGCCAGCCCCTCCACTGCCCGACTGCCATCCGGAGCCTGGGGCCAAACCCCTGGGCTCTGTGCCAGCCTGGGCTTGCTCCACCCTGGCTCAGGGTGTTGTGCCTGGGAGCAGTTCACTCTGGTGCAAACTGCCCAAAGTTTATTGCTTTGCCTTAACTGCATGTGTAGATGCACCCTCAGTGATGCAAAGGGAGTGAAAAGCACCCTTAACTGGGCAGCTAAGGATTTTCTGGATAAGATGACATCTCCACCTGGTACAAAAGTGGCATAAACTAATTGGGTATACCACCTTCCTCTGGACTTCCAGTGTAGTGGTGTGTGGTGGGGTATAGGGGAAGAGTGTGAATCTGGGGCATTTGTGTCCTAGCCAGAATAGTAGTTCCTTGAGAAATAGAGAACATTTGTCTGGCAAGGATCTACCCCTGTCCTTCCCCCACCACTAGAGGATCACACACACCTTAACAGCAGTGGTGACTCTTGTACTGGTACTTTTAGTGGTAAATACCTTTGATACATGAAGTGAATGGTGCCATAAAGAAGTTCTTCTTAGAATAACGTGATTTAGTAGCCACCTGGATTTCATTTGTTCATAGCACTTCTTCATAAGAGCTCCTGATACTATAACTGACACGTCAGATACAAACACATTCCCTATAGCCAGAGCATGGCTGATGCAGAGGTCTGTGACTTACTTTTTGCAAACACTGCATTAATTTAAAACAAAGACGACAAAAGAGCTGTTTGCACAGGGTGCTTGAAGAGCTGGAGGTATTCTGTCCAGGGCAGCTGGCATTTGCAGTACTGCCTTCCTGGTCTTCTGAGCCAGTGCCTACCGAGAGAGATCTGGCTGCATCAGAATCGGCAGTACGGTGACTCGTCCATCCCACAGGTCCACTGGCACTGGATACTGCTTGACAAACTACTGTAAATACTGAAGGCAGGCTGAGGCCATTTTTCAAAAGGCTGGCTAGGAAATAACTGCCCAACATAATGTGCTGAAGTGCAGGTCTTGCATACAATCTTTGCCAATGTTAGTGAATCCTAGATAGATGTCCATGTATAGTAGGGGTCAGGAACCCCTGGCATGTATGCCAAAGTATGGAATGTGAGTCCATTGTGTTTGGCATGCCACAACTGGCTCATGCTCTGGGCAGCTGCCGCTGGTCACAGTTTGGGCTGCTCAGAGCAGGCGGCAGGGAGGCTGCTAACCGTGCTGCAAGCAGCCTGGGCTTCATGGCAGACATCAGCTGCCCAGACCCTAGGCCGGATGTGGCAGGAAGCTGGGAGGCTACAACTGGTGCTTCGGGGTCCAGAGCCCTGCCTTGGCTCTGTGGCCAGTGGCAGCCGCTCATGTGCCTTGGGACATACGGCTTGGAAAGGGCTGGGATTGCAGAGACCCAGGCCCCTTCCTTGCCATGTGTCCTGAGGTGCGTGTGCAGCTGCCACTGGCCACAGATCGAAGATCGGGCTCCGGACCCCAGTGCAGCTCTTTGAAGCCTGCCCATTTCCTGCTGCTAGCAGCCCAGGCTCCATGGCAGCAGCTGCTGAATGCGTACCTCGAAGCGCACAGTGTGGAAGGGGTTGGGACTTTGCTGCCACAACAAGAATTGGGCTCCTTGCGGCTCCCCTGCTGTCTGTCCCCTAGCATGCCAACATCTTCAAAGTCCAGGCTGTGGCTCAAAAATATTATCAACCCCTGATATAGAGGATAAGAACATGAAAAAGTGGATTATCAAATACAGTGTGCCTAATGGATCTTTCCCACACATTCCTTTGGCTATTTACTCAACAGATGCAGGGAAAAGAGACTGCAGAGATTTCAGATAACTGGCCATTATATTCTAAATGAGGCAGGGCTTTCTGATAAAGGGTCTTGGCTTGTAACCCTTGCATTGTATCAGTGTCATGGCTAGGAAACTATGGCAAGACAGAGGAAGATGGGATGATGTGGATGTCTGTGGCTGTACAAACACACTTGGTATTGCATAATACATTCTACTTTCTTATGTGGAACCAGTAGGGAGAGGGAGGTTGAAAATATGGGTTACACAGATGCATAGCTGCAGATTGAATAGTGGGAAGATAGGAATAAAAATAAAATTCAAAGCAACTTCCTAACTCAGTAATAGTAGAGATGCTTCTGTCTATGGTATACCTCCAATAAGGAGAAGTGTATAGTGGCTATGAACAGGCATAGTGGTAACCATGGGAGTTGGAGAATACACAGATCAACATTTTCTAAACCTCCATG
>NW_017729022.1:77393843-77395315 GCF_001723915.1 Gavialis gangeticus
ACTGTGTTCAGTTTTGAGCCCCCCATTACAGAAAGCATGTGGACAAACTGGAGAGAGTCCAGCAGAGGGCTACCAAAATGGTTTGGGGCCTGGGGCACATGACTTCTGAGGAGAGGCTGAGTGAGCTGGGCTTATTTAGTCTAGAGAAGAGAAGACTGAGAGGAGATTTAATAGCCGCCTTCAACTACCTGAAGGGAGGTTCCAAAGAGGATGCAGCTAGATTATTCTCAGTGGTGACAGATAACAGAACAAGGAGCAATGGATTCAAGTTGCACCAAGGGAAGTTTAGGTTAGATATGAGGAAAAACTTTCTCACTAGGAAGGTAGTAAAGCACTGGAGCAGGTTACCTGGAGAGGTTGTGGAATCTCTATCCTTGGAGGTTTTAAGGCCTGGCTAGACAAAGCCTTCGCTGGGATGATCTAGTTGGGGATTGTCCTGCTTTGAGCAGGGGGTTGGACTTGATGACCTCTTGAGTTCCCTTCACTCATTTCTAGGGCTGTGCGAAATTTCACTGGCAGTTTTGTTTTGATGCCATTTCGACTCATTTTGAGCTCGAAACAGCAAAATCGAAATGAAATGGAGAGCTTCAAAACAGCCTTGAAACGAAATGAGGCAAGTCAAAATGTTTCAAAATTTTCAAAACGTTTCGAGTTTCGAAGCTCAAGCTGGGCTTGCCTGCAGGGAAACAGAAACTAAAGTAAGGAGAGGGAGGGGGAAGGAGTGCTCTCATTATTGACTGTGTAGCTGGCCAGTGACTGTCATCCTTTCCTGAGGTCCTTTCCAATCCCAGTGCCCCGGTGGATGGGATGGAAAAACTGCATAAAAGGCAGCATTGTCTGAACTGCCCTGCTTTCTGCTTTGGTGTCAGTTGAGTGAAGGCACACCTTAACACACTCACAGTGTCACTCACCCATGTCACGAGCTTTGCCTGTCAGCAGCCAGAGGTGCGGGGCCCCAAAACCCAGAAGCCCCTGTACCTGTCTCCTTGAAAGCTGGCAGGCTTTGTGGCCTCAGCAGGGCATAGCAAGCCTATAGTTTTCACCCTGCTGCGCCTTAACACACACAGTGTCACCCATGTCACAAGTTGTGCTTGTCAGCAGCTTGAGGTGCATTTTCCCTGAAACTCCTGCACCTGCCTCCTTGAAAGCTGTCAGGCTTCGTGGCCTCAGCAGGGGTTAACAAGTCTGCAGTTTTGACCCCGCTGTGGCTCAACACATACAAGTGACACAAGTTTTGCTTTCAAGACCTTGGGGTGCAGTTTCCCCAAATCCCCTCCACCTATCTCCTTGAACCTGGCAGGCTTCACGCCCACAGAAGGGGCTACCATTCCTGCAAGTTTCATCCAGATCAGGCCAGAAATGACAAAGTTATAAGCTGTTTCTAGCTTCCCCATTATAGCTTACGGGCGAAACATTGAAACAGCGAAAACGTTTTGGTGAAACGAAATGGAACAACAGTTTCAGATTGAAAA
>NW_017729022.1:77400315-77410024 GCF_001723915.1 Gavialis gangeticus
TCACGCCCACAGAAGGGGCTACCATTCCTGCAAGTTTCATCCAGATCAGGCCAGAAATGACAAAGTTATAAGCTGTTTCTAGCTTCCCCATTATAGCTTACGGGTGAAACATTGAAACAGCGAAAATGTTTTGGTGAAACGAAATGGAACAACAGTTTCGGATTGAAAAAAAATTCAAAACAAAACACTGTTCCATCAAAACGTCAAAATGCAAGTTGGAATGAAACGGTGCTGTTTCGCAGAGCCCTGCTCATTTCCTTACTCACCCAACATAAACCATATCCAGCCCACACTCCATGGATTTTGCTCACAAAACCTTGGAAAATAATGATTTGAACCAAAAATGGATGCATGGAATCTGTTTCTGAAGTTTGATTGGATTTTAAGTGCTGGTCCTGAACCAAAAGGGGGAATACTGGCAGAGTAGGAGTCAGAAAAGCTAGAGGGCTTTCTTTCCACCTTCTGGAAAAGGGAAATAATTCCTTAAGAGTCATTTGCACATTCAGCTTTCTGACCAATGACTAATAGTAAAATAGAAAGGAAATGAGGGATGTGTATGTGACCATGAGCAAAGCTTGCCTCCTGCTCTCCACTGAGCCATGACCCGGTTACTCCAGGAGCTGCCTGCTGTTTTCTTATTTTTTAAGCAAGTCCCTGAGATAATGCCTTGCATGCCAAACAGAACCAGGGAATCAGACTGGAAAAGTTCTGAACTGGAGGGATACTCCCCTTTACATCCTCCTTAGCCCTTGATATATTTCTCCTTTCTCCCCCACCTAAAAACCTGGACAGAAAAATAACTCTTATGTGTACAAGAACACAGGGGGAAATGCTTCTGCACTAACTGTTTTACTGAGTTGAATTTAGATGCTAATTTTGTTGTTGTCATCTTGACAGAACCCAAGAAGAAGAAAAAGGAAGGCAAGAAACAGGAGAAGATGCTGGATTAATAGAAGCCAAGCTGGTCAGCATGAGAAAGGGACATCAGCAGCCACGATCAGTTAACAGTTTCATTTACACCTAGGCATTTTATCCTAAAATTATTTATAGCTTAATGGTACAATAGAAGGAAACAAACAAATACACACAAAAAAAAATCTTTTTTTCCTTTTATTTTACTTTAGTATTTTTAACATATAACCCTAACAATGTTTTTAGAGGCCTGAAATAAAGGACTGTAACTTCCTTTAGAAAAGTATTTCTATTTTATACTGAACAATGTAGAGGGTTTTAAAGAATTTTTTTTCTCAAGTTTTATATTAGGTCTTGATCCTATGAATTAGTCCACACGGGCTAAGGCTTGAGCATACAGAGCCTAACTGTAGTCAATGGAACTTTGTTGTAATGGTGTTTGCCTGAAAGCTGCAATGTTTTAGGATTGTGGCCTTGGGTCAGAAACAAACAAACTTTTCTTTCTTTTTCCTTTTATCTTTTAAATTCTTGTTACGGCTAGAGAGCTGTGTGAATAATCAGCTGGGTAGGGATTTTTGGATATTTGCAGGTAAGATTTTTTTTTTCTGGTCAATCTTCAGGTGAAAGGCCACCATTTCTAGGTTAAAATCTTATTGTCTCTGCTGCTGGCAATTTTCCTTTCTCTGATAGAAAAAAGGTGGGGTTAGCAAAGTCCTGAATTTTCCTTTCCCCCCCCCACAGAAGATGAGAAAGTATTTTTCATAGAAGAATGACAGCAGAACTCTCTTTGTTTTGATATTAAATTCAAGGTGATGGAGAAAAATGTTTTCTTCTCTACCTAAAAATCCTAACACCACCCCCCCCTCCCCAAAATTCTGTTTTTTTTTTTCCAGCAGTGAAAACAGCCCTTTTTTTCCTTACACATTTAACCTGCATTATTGTTTTTGCCTGACTTAGAACTGGTAAAAAAAAAAAAAAAAAAGAAGTATTTACAGCAGAAAATAGCTAAAGGAATGAAAGTAAAAAAATGTCATGGACTATTTGATATTTTGACACAAAATTAAACAACATTTGAGAGGGGCTAGATATAAAAACAAAATAAATTTTTTATTCTCTTTCATTTCCCATTACAGAGAGAGGAGGGTGGGAATGAAAACCAAGACAGTTTTCTGTTTTCATCCATAAATTGGAATAGTTCAGCCAAAAAATATTTTGTGGGGAAAAATTATATGGAAACAGTTTGAATGGCTGTAATTTCAACAGGTGCTGAATCTCCTCTTCTGAGGGGAGGGGAGTCCTCTTTCTTACCTTTTGACCATTATTCAAAATGATTGTGAGATCAGGGGAAAGACCCATTTCTTATGAGCTAATTTGCTATCCAGCTGGCTCCTTGAAGATCTCACCATGTGGTGGATTGGGAAGAGGACTGGTTTTCGCACAAGGCAGCTTTTAGACTGACATTTTCAAAGGAGCTAAAGGAAGTTCAGTGGCCAAATCCCATTGAATTTTGCTTTGAAAATCACAGACTAAAAGAAGAAGGGAGGGACTACGTAATTTGTATGATCAACAGGCTGCCAATCTCATAAGAGTTGGGGGACCCTGCCAAACTCCACTCATTTCCATGGTGCTGCATCAGACATAGTATAAGCAAACAACATGAATTATATTCACAAAGCTTGCAGAAATAGTGAGGATTTTTTCTTACGCTAACCTCCCACATGCCTCCCTACCCCAAACAAACTCCGGGACAGATCTTCCTCAGTTATGTCTACATTGCAGTCAATATGTAAGTACAATTCACATGGACATATTTGAATTGATTTTATATCAACTAGGTTGGGTACTGAGAGCAGTAATGCCATAACAGCCCAGATATTTGCCTGGACTATCAACCAGGTATATGCCTGGTGTTGGGGACATTTTGCCTGTAATTCATGCTGAGTTCCATGTGCTCTGGCTACACTGTTATTGTTACCTGAGCTTGAAATAGATATTTGGGTTGGCCAACATTTAGAGCAGATGAGCAAAAATAAAAGCCTATTAATATATTTAATTAAACTTGACACACCCTGAGGCTGTGACTGGTAGGCCTAGATGCAAATTGGCCCACCTTTGGCTACGCCTCTGACATCAACTAAGTAGCTGCAGCTATCTGAGCTGTAGTCATGCATTGACTGCATTGTAGGCATATCCTGAGAGAGGATGCTTTTGGCTATGCCTTAGAGCAGAATTTGAGAACTGCTTCGGTATGTCTCTGGAGCTCTTCCTCGTGTCCTACAGTTAGAAACTGTTTGATATACAAGCAGTGGGGGATTCAGTTGCTGGGAGAGAACATGGTTATAGGAGAATAGGAGCTTTTCACTCGCCAAAGGCGTGTCTACATACTGAACTAATTTAGCCGGTACAGCTTTTAAATTTGGTTTCCAATGGTCAAGGTTGCTATCAAGAGTCAAGAATGCAGCGAAGACAGCCAGCCTGATTGTTCCTGCAGATACACTGATTTTTATAGTCATAGCTCCTTGTTTCTACCAGGTAGAACTGAAAAGAGAACCATGTGTTTAGCCCCTTGGGGAGTGCTCACTTATCACCTCATGACATGATCAGCAACCCATCAGGCTGATTAAAAGAATCTTAACAGGGTCTACAGGAAACCCACTGAGTCCTCATTATCAAGAGGATGATGGCAGTGATGCAGGGCCTCAACAGAGTTTAAAGAGGAAAAATTAAAATATCCTCATGGCTCCAGGACAACAGTGCAGAAAATCCCTTGTTGTGGAGGAAATAAAGATGTGGGGCGATGAAAATGTTTCCAGTGTGCCACCAGCCATAGAAGATCAGATACATACTGGTACTGGTATCAATAACCAAAGTAAATATTTCGTACTTCACAAAAGGGAAGAAAATATCTAGCAAATCAGCCAGAAGAATTCCACAGGGTGGCCTGGATGATGGTAGAGAAGAGACGCACTAATTTTGCCAAACCAGAGAAGACAGTTACAATTCACCTTTCAAAAGAAACAGAACAGCCAGGTCAGCTGTAAAAAAAGGCACCTGGGTGTGAGTTGACCTAGAAAACTGGTCCAGCTGTTTTGCTAGTGAAGTTAAATTGCAAAACAAGAGAAAAGTTTCTGAATACATGTTCACTCTCCATCCATCCTCTCTCCATCTGCCCGGAGTCATTTGGCAGATCCTACCCATTCATTTCTTTATCCTATAATCTCCCATTGTCTTACAGAGGCTTCCACAATGGTTACCTTCCAGCTAAGGAGGGAAAGTATGTCTTTCCTTCTCCTAAAATTATATATATATATATAATTTTAGGAGATGGAAAGATACTTTCCTACACACACAAAATATGTTTAAATCAAGAATAAATTGGCATACTAGCACCGAATTTACTGAAACAATCAATGTATCCCACCTAGGGATTAAGCCATTATTTTAATCAGTTTAATGAAATAAGCTAGAGTTATCTGTTACTAGGTGAGAGTTCCACACCAGGATTTATATTCTTCGATTTAGACTCTGAAACTTTTTGGTTTTTGGCAGCTGTGCTCTATGTCTCTAATGTGTTGAATCACCTCCCCAAAACTTCAGGGAAGCCCATATTATGGTAGGGACTCAAATAGGTTAGGCCACTGTCAAGTTTGACATTTCTCTTGATAGAAGTACCCTGTGCTGAAAGGGAGTTCCTGTTTGAACTTTGCATTGTCTCACTACCAGTCAGCATCTTCTGCTTTTATAGTGCCACTCCTGTTGGTGCTGTTTCTTTTTCAGGGGAGGACACTATTTTCATTTTGAGAACAATATAAATCATTAATCAGGGAACAGCTTCAGAAGGTCCTGGTCAAGAATTGCTGGGTGCTAACTCAGAAACACCTTATTCATGCTCCTTCTGTTTATTTCTCCCATCATATATCTTTCTTTCCAGAGAGCAGGGAAGGTGGGAATTGGGTGAAACTTTTGCTTCCATGCTTTGTTTCAATGGTGCCAATATGGAAACTAAGCAAATTTGGACTTCAGACAACATGGAAGCCTCCCCCACTCCTCCTCCTCACCGTGATCTGGACATTAATAGGAAATATAAAAAGATGGGAGCGGTAGTATGATCATTTCCTCAGCTTTAAGAATTCAAGTGGTTAAGACTAATAAGAGAAATGCTAATCTATTTTTTTTTCAACTTGATGGAAATTTTTTCCTTCATCATTTAGCCTCAGGTCATGGACAATTTGAATAAAACAATGGTGCATTAATTGGTAATGAACCCAGGGGAGAACAAATATTTTCCATGTGAAAACAGCCCTCTAAAAGCCAAGTAATGCAGTGCTGAAAACCAGGCTGTTTATCTGGGAGTTACTGAGGGTGAACGTAGTGGATCTATCTATCCTCCTATTGCTTAGGAGAATTCTTTGACAATCTCTTAGATTCCTCTGTGGTTTCTATTAGGCTAAAAGCTCTGAGGAGGAAACAGCATGCTCCTTTGTTCCTAGCATGGCATGTGTAAGTATGATATAACATGGTTTGTATTTTCTGAGGTGCTGCTGGAATCGCTCTGCAACTATATCAGTTATGTAAACCTGCCAAGGTTTGGTTTTAGTGAATATTGATGAGATTTCAACAGAAAACAGAAATGTTCCAAACGTCCCAGAACTGTGCAGGGAGGAGAAGGAGGGTTGGGGCTACGGGTATCAGAAATCTCTTAGTCCTTCCAGAGCCCACCAAGGGGTGATCTCCTATAAATCTGGAGTAGTCGTGTCTAAAGGAGGATATTTCCCTCCAAGTTTCATCAGTGTTTCAGACTTACTCTTTGATCTGGCCAAGAAATTCCTCCCAGGGTTTTGAATGCATTACTGGGGCTTTTTCTCCCAAAGTTGGGAGAATGTTCTGAAGGTCAGGATGGGGGTTCTCATGCTGAACATGCAAGATGCTGGTGGTAAGAGAGATTCATGTGTGACCTGTGTGAGCAACCTACTCCCCCCAGTACCAGGAACGGATGCCCACAACTAAACCTTGCTCTCTGTTTCTTCCTGAGAGACAAAGAATTATGGGATCAGGATGATTTTCATATCCATTTAATAAGATATGTACAACATTAAGTTGAAAAATAATGACACTAAAACAAGAGAAGGTGGGTTTCCAAATTCTGTGGGAAGATGGACTTCTGTTAGTGTTTCTAATCAAAGGGTTTCTTTAATTGGTGGCTTCCTAGTGGACAGGAAACATATTCAATATAAAGAAAAATTAGAGCTTACAGTGTGATCAAAAACATCCTCAAAAACAGCTTCTTTCAGATTAAGCTGGGGAATCAGTAGAGAAGACTGCATTGCAAGCAGTCAAGTTAAAGTGTGGGTGGGTGGTGCGGGGGGAAGGGTAGACCTTTAGATCCAGATGGAAAACTGAGCCAAATCAGGGGACAGCGAAATAAATCATTAGTCATTCATGTACTTTTTAAATTTGGATTTAGAAATGATCTGGACCTCTTGCTTCTACTAGCCGAAAGCTTAGGATCCTGTTTGTAATGCCAGGGTGACTGTGAGTAATCCCAAAGCTCTCATCCTTTTACTACTACCTTCCTTCCACGCATATTCCAAAACCTTCAGCTTTGTCCTCTGTCTCCTTCATTCTAACCTCAAACACATTTGACAATCTATTTGTTCCAGAGAAAAGCTGAAATGCCCTAGTATATTCTTCACTATTTCCCCTCTTTGGAGGGTTGAACTGGCTCTTTAGCACTGGCTTTCTGTTCTACATTTGACTGTAGAGCTCCATGAAATGAAGAACAGATCTGCATCCAACACAATTCTTCCAGCCCACGGCTCCTTGAAGGCTGAATGAGCTGCCTATGGTATGAATATGCTCACGATTCTCTCATTAAACAGTTGGTAAAGAAGTCCCCGTTTTCAAGTGCGATTGCTTATTTTCCGTCTTTGATGATGACCCAAGATAGAATTTTCTGAAGACGCTTCAAAAGGTTCTTCAGGGTTCAGACTTGTGTAGAGAAGGCTCCTGCACCCAATTCCATGAGGAAAGCTGGAGAATTTACAGCCTGTGCCAGGCTTCATACCCATAGCTATCTTCCTAATTAATTACTTGTCCTAAATTCCCTCATCATAATTTGCCTAGCAACTGGATACCATCTAGCTTCCCCCAGTGGGTCATTGCAGTTCCAATATTGCAATTATGTGGTTCATTTCGACTTTTATTGTTTGAAGGGAATGGCTTTGGCCTCCAGAGATTGTCTTGGACATTGAGAGGTCTTAAGCAGAACAAGCAACCTAGTGCTGCTGCTTAGAGATAGAAATCGGCTATTGACAATATGACTAAGCAAGCACATCACAACAAAAAATGGATGTGTGGCTCAATGTGCCTCTCCAAAAAAAATATTGTAGCAGCATTTTAGGAAAAATAAAAGGTCTTTTTTTCTTGTATTATTAATTACACCCATGCAAAGTAGGTGCAGTGATTTCCCAGGATATATGACAGTGAAGAATCATGTCCATCACTTTTTGCGGGGTGGGGGATGTGGGCAGTTGAGAGAATTCAAAACATATTTCAAAGCAATGGCTAAAATCTCTGCGTCAGAATAATGTTCTACCACCACCAAGTAAAGGGGAAACTACAGTGGCCTCCTTAGTCTTTACTGCAAACATCATAGGAGAGGAATTGATTCACTAGAGTTTTAACACACACACCTGGGGGAGAAAAGGATTTATGTTGCTGCAAATAAAATAATAGAAAAACTTCCCTATACCTGTAATTTTGGTGTTAAAAACACAGTAAGGAATAAAAGTTGAAATATCAAATAAAGGCTGAATATTGTGCTCATTGAATTTCTAATTCTGTATATATCTATTAAAACTTACAGCTCTATATGATGTCTTTACATGGGTTATTATGGGTTGTTTTCATTTCCTTTCCTCATTTTTTGGTTTGTATATTGATTTTGTAAGCTAGCTGTGTGTTACCTTTTCGGTTTTTTTTAAAGTTTGTATGAAAGCCATATATACACATTATAGAATGAAAGCATTAATCCTGTAACAGCCCTTAATGTTTCCCTTAGCTATCCGGGACTCTGGGAGGTCCTAGAGAATGTATATGGTTACCAATTGTATCAACATAATTTACTTGCTCTTAGTGGAGATAAAGAAGTTAAATAAACTAATACACAGTGGTGTGTTGTCATCATCTGGTTTTTGGAACAATAGGGGACTCTTAAAATCTCCTGAAAGAACTCCAAAGGGTCTTAGGAGTTGTTCTTTGTGGTATCAGTTTTATGTCAGACATGGGTGTTGCATGCATAATGACCTGGTTTTGTATGAACTCAGAAGGAGTTTTTATTTACAGCAAGAAAACGGGCCAGCAAGCCAGAGCCCTAGTAGAGAGTGGCAGCTTCTTTGTAGTCATGGGCTTCTGGAATAAAGTCCATCTTTTTAAAAATGCCACCCTGCCCCACTGCTATAAAGACGACATGCTACATTAGTACATTCACATAATCCTCTATAATGCTATCACAAAGGTACATTGTTGGCGAGGAGTTCTGGAATCATATTTTCTATTTTCTCAAATAAGAATATCATGCATTTATTCATCCCAGGAATAAAGTCCTCTCAGACCTTGCTGTGCTATGTCCAATCCCTTAAATACAGTGGTGCTAGTAGTAAGGGCATCAAAGAACAGATCAGAGATTGTTATTTCCATTGAAGAACAAAGAAGAGGTGTGAATGTGATGATTGCCCGTCTACTTCTTTCTTCCTCCCTTTTTCCTTTTCTGTCTATCCTCTTTCCCTTTACCTGATCCCTTTTCCTTGGTGTTTTGTTTTCCCATTTTCTCTAAAACTTAATAAACAGAATATTTCAGAACAACTCTTACATGACAGGACCAGAGATAATCCATATTGGCTATAGCACTAGGAAAATTAGCTTCTAGAATTGTTTGGAACAAAATAAATTACTTCTATGAAAACTGCCAGTTCATTCCTCAAATTATTAATGGAGTTGGCAAGCCAAAGCTGACCACTGGCAAAGGAAACCAGCTACCAACCCTTATTTATTTATGCAGCCTGAATTTCTTTACCATAATCCACCTGGTTAATATTTATACTGTAAGACATGGAGCAGTGAGGTGTTATCAGTGCCTTAAATTACTTTTGTGTTTGTTGTATTCTGGGAATGTTTAGGAACTATCTGACCTTGTGTGTAGGTGACAGTAGCCTTGAGACTCCTCTAATTCATGCTTATCTTTCCATATCCCTCTTAGCAGGGTGCTCCAGTCACAAGCTTTCTGTGTATTCAACATGCCAACTGAGCCAGGAGCTGGCCTGGGGAAGAACCTTTATGCCACTTCCACAGTAGTGGGGTGTCCGTCTGTCTAGAAGATATTGTCTGTGGACTACTTTTCTGTCTCTTAGAGACTTCTTTATGCTGCTAGATTAGCATACAGAGGTCTTGATATATATATAATGGGCACTGTACCTTTAACATGCTTTATAATGATCTTCACCTCCGTTTTCTTGTGCAGGGACCGGGACTTCCCTGTTGTGATAGAAGCCGGACTCGAGGGGATCGCCTTCAGACCTCAGGTTGGGCAGGACCGGGTTAGAGAGCTTCTGGAGGGGCTGGACGCGTTCAAGTCAGCGGGCCCGGATGCTCTCCACCCCAGGGTGTTGAGGGAGCTAGCTGGGGTTATTGCAGGGCCCCTGGCATGGCTCTATGAGTGATCGTGGTGCTTGGGCCAGGTGCCAGATGATTGGAAGGTAGCAAATGTGGTCCCCATCTTCAAGAAAGGGAAGAGGGAGGA
>NW_017729022.1:77410092-77415213 GCF_001723915.1 Gavialis gangeticus
TCCAAGGGAAGTGGTGCTGGCCCCTACCCTGGGGGTCTTTAAGAAGAGGCTGGATGCCTACCTGGCTGGACTCATTTGAGTCCCGTTTCTTGTTTTGGGGTTTTGTTGTTCTCCCGCCCTGGCGGGGGGTCGGGCTAGAAGATCTACTAGGTCCCTTCCGACCCTAAATCTATGAAACTATGATTTGCTATGTATCTCCAGATACTGCTTTCTACTCTCGTAGTGAAATCAATATATTAATAATATCCAGTAGCAATTGGGACTAGAAGTCAAATGATAAATTTAGTCAAAGATGGTAGGTGGTTGGTTTTATTGCTGATCAGTTATAAAATTTGGTCTCATACAGGCTAAGGTAAAGAGAATCTGTGTGTAAAGACTACCTCTTGGCTAACATGGAGAACTGAACTGGGGTATGTCCATAGCTAAAAGTCTGAACTGGGACAGCTTGAGGTAAAGAGCCAAGGCTATAAGAAAGCTTGTGGGCTCTGCAGATTGGCACAGAGAAGGACTTGTAATATACACACACCAGTTGGTTACATGGTTCATGTGCCTAAAGGCATCTCAGCTGTATCCTCAAACCAAACATGGTCCTAGTTCCATTTATGTGCTGGAAAAGTTCCATTTATGTCACTTGGCCAACAAATGGAGGACTGAAGTATGGTAAAGTGCTCAAGTTGGAGATTAAGTCATTTTTTTCTAACTGGGAGACTAGAGCAATTCATCTTCCCTGTTGTGTGGAACAGAATGAAATCTTTTTCACTCTTTCACATACTCTCACACATACATTCACTCCACAAGGGGTTACCTAAGCTGATGTTTCAGGGCAACAACTGATTGCTACTGAGGGCAGAAATGACTCACTCCCTGACCTTCCCTATTGTAACGTTGCAAAATGGACCAGTTTCTAAAGGAAGGAAAGGATGACCTTTGGAAACCAGGAGCCAGAGGCAGGATAATGGACAAACTGAAGCAGAATTCTGACAGTGCCAAATTCTGTGCTCCATTTAAAGACAATATCCACAATATTGGTGGATAAAAAACTAGATGCTACATCTTCAAAACACAGAACAAATAAAACTGCTATTAGCAAAGTCCAAATTACTGAATATATAGCTAGCACAAAAATAGTAAGATATATATATAGAGAGAGACCTTAAATAATCATAATGTTCCTGAAGTATATGAATATATGTAGAAAAAATGAGCAGATACCAGCCATAAGTTTATGAGGAAAGCACAGATACATACATAACTAAAACTGATTGAAAAATTAAGAGCAGATTCTTTGCACATTCTGAACTTTGGATAGTTTTTGTATAAGCAGTTGAAATCGAACCATCTATTAGTAAATGAAAAATGCTCAATTTCTAGATCAATTATATTTTCAATACAGACTTTGTTTCTTCCTCACACATGGAGGTACAGACACAGGATGGACAGGGAGGAGACAAAAGGGGGAGGAGTTGCACTTTATGTAAAGAGCTGTATAATAAGGTTGTGCGAAACAGCATCATCCCACTTTGACTTCCATTTTGATGGAACAGTGTTTCGTTTCAAGTTTTTTAAATTTTGAAATCACTGTTACATTCTGTTTCATCGAAACTGTTTCGCTGTTTGGCCCATAGGATATAATAGGGAATCGTAAAATGCAGCAGGCAGGCAGATCAGGGGCTTGCCCGCATCCCCGGGAGGGCTGTGGGGGTTGTGTCAGAGTGGTCCTGGGAGTGTGTGCCTCCTGATCTGCCGGCTGGATGAGATGAGCCGGGTGCTGCCGGCTGGGGCTGGTGCTGAAGCCAGTAAGTCCTTTTGTTTTGAAGCTGTTTCAAAGGCTTTTGCTTTGTTTTGCTTTCAGAGTTTCAAGCTTGAAATGTATCAAAGCAGCTTTGGAATGAAACGCCGGGCAAAATTTTGTACAGCCCTATTTTATAATTGCTCAGAGTTCCAGTATGAAACTGGAGATAGGCTTGTGGAAAGTCTCTGGGTTAGGGTCAGAGAGGAGAGCAACAAGGGTGATGTCATGGTGGGGCGTCTACTAAAAACCACCAGACCAGGATGATGAGGTGGATGAGGCTTTCTTCAAACAGCTAGCAGAAATCTCCTGATAACAGGCCCTGGTTCTCATGGGGAACTTCAGTCACCCTGACATCTCCTGGGAGGGCAATACAGCAGTGCACAGGCAATCTAGAAAGTTTTTGGAGTGTTGGGGACAACTTCCTGGTGCAGGTGCTAGAGTGGCCAATTAGGCGCTGTGCTCTTCTTGTTGCTCATGAACAGGGAAGAATTGGTGGGGTATACAGAAGTAGATGGCAACTTGGGCAGCAGTGACCAAGAGATGACTGAATTCAGGATCTTGAGGAAAGGAAGGAAGGAGAGCAGCAGAGTAAGGACCCTGGATTTTAGAAAAGCAGACTTAGACTGCCTCAGGGAATTGATGGAAAGGATTCCCTGGGAGGCCAGTGTGAGGAGGAGAGGAGTCCAGGAGAGCTGGCTGTACTTTAAAGAAACCTTACTGAGGAATGAACCATTCCAATGTGCAGGAAGACTAGCAAGTATTGCAGAAGCCCAGCTTGGCTTAGCAGGGAACTCTTCAGTGAGCTAAAACACAAAAAGGAAGCATACAAGAAATGGAAACTTGGACAAACAACTAAGGAGGAGTCTAAGAGTATTGCTGGGGAATCCAGGGAGGAAATCAGGATGGCCAAAGCGCAGTTGTAGTTAGCAAGGGATGTAAAAGGTAACCATGTAAAAGGTAAAACGTTTCTACAAGTATGTCAGCAACAAGAGAAAGGTAAAGTGTGGGTCTCTTACTGAATGGGGGAAGCAACCTAGCAACAGATGTGGAAAAGCCTGAAATACTGCCTTTTTTACCTTGGTCTTCACAGGCAAGGTCAGCTCCCAGACTACAGCACCTGGCAGCAGAGTTTTTGGAAGAGGTGAGCAGCCAGCACTGGCAAAAGAACAGGTTAGGGACTGTTTCAGAAAATTGGATATGTATAAGTCCATGGGGCTGGATGGGATGCACCTGATGGTGCTGAGGGAATTGGCTGATATGATTGCAGAGTCACTGGCTATCATCATCTTTGAAAACTCATGGTAGTTGGGAAAGGCCCTGGATGATCAGAATGATCGTTGGGCTCAATGGGTAGTAATCAATGGCTTCATGTCTAGCTGGCAGGCGGCCTTAAGTGGAGTGCCCCAAGGGTTGGTCCTGGGGCCAGTTTTGTTCAATATCTTCATTAACAACTTGCAAGATCGAGAGGGTCCAAAGGAGGGCCACTTACATGATCAGGGGCCAGCAAGGCAGGCCATACGAACGGAGGCTACGGAACCTGAACCTGTTCAGCCACCACAGGAGAAGGCTGAGAGGGGACCTGGTGGCTGTCAACAAACTGGCCAAGGGGGACCAGCGTTCTCCCAAGCACTACTGGGAGTAACAAGGAATAATGGCCATAAGTTGACTGACAGTAGATTCAGGCTAGATATCAGGAGGCACTACTTCGCAGTCAGGGTGCCTAGGAGTTGGAACCAACTACCAAGTGAAGTAGTGCTGGCTTCTACCATAGGGGTCTTCAAAAAGAGGCTAGATAATCACCTAGCTGGGGTCGTTTGAGCTCAGCATCCTTTCCTGCCCATAGCAGGGGATTGGACTTGATGATCTGCTCAGGTCCCTTCCGACCCTACCAACTATGAAACTAAGATGGGATGGAGTGGACCCTCAGCAAGTTTGCAGATGACACCAAGTTGTGGAGAGTAGATATACTGGAGCATAGGGCTAGGATTCAGAGAGACTTAGACAAATTAGAGGATTGGACCAAAAGAAATCTCATGATGTTCAACAAGGACAAGTGCAAAGTCCTGCACTTAGGATGAAACAATCCCATGTACCAGTACAGGCTGGGGATCAACTGGCTAAGCAACAGCTCTGCAGAAAAGTACCTGGGGGTCACAGTGGACAATAAGCTGAATATGAGCCAAAATTGTGCCCTTGTTATGAAGAAGGCTAACAGCATACTGGGCTGCATTGGTAGGAGTCTTGCCAGCAGATGAAGGGAAGTGATTATTCCCCTCTCTTCAGTACTGTGTCCAGTTTGGGCTCGCCACTACAGAAAGGGTATGGACAAATTGGAAAGAGTCCAGTAGAAGGCAACAAAAATGGAGGGTTGCCAGCAGATCAAGGGAAGATATTATTCCCCTATATTCTCTACTTGTGAGGCCACATCTGGAGTACTGTATTCAGTTTTGAGCCCCCCATTACAGAAAGGATGTAGAGGGCCAGAACAGGGCAAAAAAATGTTTTGGGGGCTGGGGCACATGACTTTTGAGGAGAGGCTGAGCAAGCTGGGTTTATTTAGTCTAGAGAAGAGAAGACTGAGAGGAGATTTAATAGCAACCCTCAACTACCTGAAGGGGGTTCCAAAGAGGATGCAGCTGGACTGTTCTCAGTGGTGGCAGATGACAGAACAAAGAGCAATTGTCTCAAGTTTCAGCAAGGGAAGTTTAGGTTAGATATTAGGAAACACTTTTTCACGAGGAGGGTAGCAAAGCACTGGCACAGGTTATTCTGAGAGGTTGTGGAATCTCCATCCTTGGAGGTGTTTAAGACCTGCCTAGACAAAGACTTTGCTGAGATGATATAGCTGTGGATGGTCCTGCTTTGAACAGGGGGTTGGACTTGATGATCTCCTGAGGTCTTTTTCAACCTTAACTTTCTATGATTCTGTAACAGCTCCACTGATCAGTGTATCAGCCTTCATGTTTGCTGTTTCAGTCCCTAGAGCAAACCTTTGGGTCACATGGTTGAGATTGTCCTTAGATTCTTTCATGCCTCTGAAGCAATAGGAGTCATCACTCATAATACAGTCTTCTTATTCATAGTTTCATAGTTTCTAGGGTCGGAAGGGACCTTAGCAGATCATCTAGTCCGACCCCCTTCCATGGCAGGAAAGAGTACTGGGGTCAAACGACCCCAGCAAGGTGTTCATCTAACCTTCTCTTAAAACCCCACAGGGTAGGAGCCTGCATCACCTCTCTTGGAAGTTGGTTCCAGACCCTAGCCACCCTGACCATGAAATAGCGCCTCCTGATGTCTAACCTAAACCTACCCTCTGCCAGCTTGTGACC
>NW_017729022.1:77415450-77421910 GCF_001723915.1 Gavialis gangeticus
ACTGACAAGAAGGGAGTTCCCCAACCTGTAGGTATGGTGCCGGTTGTTCCTCCCCAGGTGCATCACCTTGCACTTGTCTGTGTTGAAACCCATCCTATTCTCATCCGCCCACCCCTGTAACTTGTCTAGGTCCGATTGTAGCCTGTTGCTTCCTTCTAGTGTGCCCACGTCCCCCCACATCTTAGTGTCATCAGCAAATTTGAACAGGGTGCTTTTTACCCCCTTGTCCAAATCACTGATGAAGATGTTGAACAGCGCGGGCCCGAGGACCGAGCCCTGCGGAACCCCAGTGCCCACGTCCTTCCAGGTTAAGAAGAACCCATCCACTACCGCCCTCTGGGTGCGGCCCTCCAGCCAGTTGGCGACCCATTTGACTGTGTGGGTGTCTACGCCACAGCCCCCCAGTTTCTTAATGAGAACGGGGTGAGAAACAGTGTCAAAAGCTTTCCGGAAGTCCAGGAAGACTATGTCCACTGCTACCCCTGCATCTAATGATCTGGTGATCTGATCGTAAAAGGCCACCAGGTTGGTCTGACAGGACCTGCCAGTGATGAACCCATGTTGGTTGCCCCTAAGCATGCAGTCCCCTGCTGGCCCTATGAAGGCCATTCATACATTCTATGAAGTACCTTGCCTTTTTCTTCCATTAATCCTAAATAAAGGGCAATGGTTATGCCTACTAGCTGCAATGAGGTTTCATCCTACTATCGGCATAACAATATGTTAATTTAGCTGTCTTGTACATATGCTGGGACAAAGTTTCTTTGGGCACTCTGATTGGGTGAAAACCCCCCAGTGTGGAACTGTGCCTGCTATAAGGAGAGAATAAAGAAAAAAGCCTGTCCCATAAAACTGGTCATTGATACCCAGCTAGGATGAAAAGCCCTTTAGCTAGACCAATGGTTCTTATCCTTTTTTTGTACCAGGACCCACCATTTGTAAACATCAATGGTCAGTCCTAACCCAGTGCCCCACACTCCTGACCTATGGCCCTCTGCCCCCAGACACCAGCCTCCCAGTGTGTGGCATAGGAGGTGGGTATGTGGGGTGGGAGTGTGTGCATGGGGCATGGGGGGACCCCAAGCAGCTCCTTTCAGGGCTAACACTCTACTAGCCTGCAAGGGAAAAACCACTGTTTCCCATATTTTTCTCCTTTAAAGGAGAATCCATTTTTAAAGTTTGTTCATGGTGCTTTCATATATTCTTGCAACCCACTTTTATGTTGTGACCCATCGGTTGAGAAACACTGAGCTAGAAGAAACAAAGAATGAAAAAGCAAATGTCAGATATGGGTGACCTGGAAGCGAGAATTTGGAGATGATATGGGAGGATTAATGGTGGGCTGAGCAGCCCTGAAACAGGAACAAGTGGATAAGCCAAGCCTGGGGAGAAGGTTTAGACTGATCCTCAAGTTGCCGGGCTGAGCATTGATCCACTAATAACATCAAGCCCTAGGAAGAGGGAGGAGTTTTGATTTTAATGTCAGTTGATAGGTTTTGTCTTCTGGAAAGTTGGAAAATAGGCAAGTCATCTCCTTACACAATCCCATTATCTTTAGAGCAGGCACAATGCTATTGTATTTCCTCAAATAGAAGATGACCTTGATTATGACCCCCCTTCCCCGAATAATTAGATTCTATATATGCAAAATTTATAAATTTGTTACAATTTTCCAAGTATAGAATCTAATTATTGGAAGTTTGCCTTAAATTTGTGCCCCTCCCAGATACAGCAGGAAAAACAGATCTAGGGGGTCAGCTAGCCCTTTGTTTTTTGCTTTCCCCAAACTTTTTTCCCCTGGCAGTCCCTTTCCCCTCACCTTTCTTTCAGACCCTATTTTCCCTGAGTACATGGAAATGAGGAAGAAATTTGAAAACAATAACCTTGAAATTAAACATGGCTGGAGCAATTTGCGTATAGTACCTATGCACTTAGTTAATCCAGAATTAACATATACTATTGTTTTAATTCCTGCAAGATTTAGTAGAGGTACTTCATAACCACATTTTCAAGCAGCATTTTGGCACCTACTTATATGTAGCATGAAGAATACATGATACTAATCCAAAGCCAAAAGCTTGTGATTTACCTTGTAGTTCATTTAGCTGGGCCCCAACAGAGTCCATAGCATTTTAAATCATGGTGACCCCAAGCTCAGCACTGCTCAGCATTTGTGTGCATTCCAGATACGCCCCCACAAAGGATCTGTGTGCTAATTAGCCCCCACTCTTTACTGGAACCATATGTTCTTGTCACAAGTCCTGGTATACTCCAAAAAATTATGTGCAAATGAGGTGCAGGGGAACCTGGTCTGGCTTTGCTTCATGGATAGTGTGGCCACACTAATCTTATGCATCAGGTTGATGAGGGCAGACAGAGGGATTCTGGATGAACTGTATGCAATGACGTGGCTCACCATGACTTGAAAAATAGTCGGCAGTGAGGGAGGCTGTGCTTAATCAGTATTATTTTATGTCTTGTTCAGATGACCTATGGTAATCTATTCTTGTGGTAGGTTACCATCAGCTTATTTGCCCAATGTGGTCTATGTTCTTATAGTTATGTCCAGTATTGGCTACATTTAATCAGTTTCATAGTTAGTTTCTATTGCTGAGCACATGCTGCTTTTGTCAGCAGTTTGATGATAAACAATGTATTTAGTGTTATTTTGGAGAATGCAGTTGTAAGACAAGGGGCTTTTTCCCCATGCCAGCAGGGGGCAAGGGGGTACATCTTGTATTTGAGTATTATACAAATATAGTAGTTTTCTAGACCTATAGTATTATGTAACACTTCTGAGAAAAAGAGGATTTGACACTAAATAGCAAAAAGTAACACAGGCTAATCAGTCTGAGAATCTCTCTCATCCTTGCTGGTTTCCCTGAAGTATGGAAGCATCCTTTGCTACACTATCTCTATGGTAACCATTGTCTCCTTACCAAAGGATGTTTGTGTTTGTATTTATTCAGATTCTCTCCTCTGTCTTATTCCACCTAATTTGCTGCATTTTTCCATGTCCACCCCAAGATGAAAGGGTGAAAGCATGGCTCTCAAAAGGTTAGTGTTTAGTTTTCATCCAGTTCTGTGTGCAACACAGACACCTATAATGGTGTTTCTTTATGTTTTCTGTTTACACTGATAAATGAATAGTATTGCTAAGTAATGGACTGTGTGTATGTGTGAGAGAGAGATTGGGGCAGTTTAGGGGAAAAGAACACTAAATAGCAACAATACTTCATGATTCTGTATACTATAGAATGTTGAAATATTGTCAAGAATGTTGTTTTGATTTCTGTACTGATATATAATTTAAGAAAGTCTACTACTGATATAATAAAGAGCTTTGAAGAGATATAATTATGATTTTCACTGTATCCTTCTGCCTAAGGATCTCAGCCCTCTTATTACCTTTGATTGTAGTACTGCTATTATTTGCTTCACAGCATTACTGATGTGCATGCTGCTTTACAGAGGCAGGGACCTAGTAGCTCAGCCTATGCCAAGTCAGCTTTGTATTGCTCTGAAGCACAAAGCAGACTTAAAATTGACCAAAGTACCTTTACCTACGGAACTCTACAGTGGCTGAGCTAAAAGGACACTCTTCCTCCTCAAAGCAAACAGGGTAAAAGTGGAGGTGAAAGAGGTGCGACTAGCACTCAGCTACACTCCAGTCACCTTTGAGTCCTGGAATGGCCCTTTTGGGGCCTTTACACCTAGTGTGATTTAATTGTAATTGTGTTTTTGGATTGCACTATAATCTGGCAGACCAAAGGGCAGGGAATTACAAAAGGGGTTTACTGCAACTTCTACGTTTCCCACATTTTCTTAAGCCACATTGGATGGAACATCCCCAAACCAGAGACTGTAACTCAGAATCCTAGTTGAGAGAGAGAGAGAGATATTTGAGAAGAAAAGGTGGAGGGAGTAAAGTCAGCTAGTAGTTGGTAGGAACAGGGCTAGAGTAGCCACCCAGGAAGTACAGGCAGCTGCCTAGGGCGGTAAACTGTAGGGAGCAGAAAAACAGCACTCTGATCTTCTAGGCACTGCAAGTGCTTAGCTGGGCCCAGGCTTTTGCCTAGGGTGGCAAAAAATCAATGCACCAGCCCTGACTAGGGAAGGAGTCCGGTGAAGAAGATACATCATGGGAGCATCTACATGAGACACTTTACTGCACAGCAGACTAATTTGATGCCCAGTAAAGCATCACCATCTATACATATCCAGCAATTAGGGTGCATTAGACTAATTTTCTGTACTGCCAGATAGTCCTGTCAGATACAAGTGGTATTTGGCAGTGCAGTAAATTACTGTGCTTAAACACACATGTAGATGGTGATGCTTGGATTAGTTTACTCTAACTCAAATTGAACCAGAGTATATTCAGTTGCATTCGTTGCACGTGTAGATGTGCCCCATATGATTTCCTGGGTGAATGGAGGATTCATGAGGGTTATACAGTGATGTTATTTCTTTTATTGTTTTAGGTCACACTGAGGGCTCAGTGTAGGAGTACCCATAGAAGTCTGGGTCCTCTACTCCCATTGGACCTTGACCTTAGCTCAGTATTAGAGAGGCTCATGCTTTTATATGTAGAGGGCCTGAAATCAGTCACAACTGGTGCCCTCACCAGGGTATCACCTAACAGATAGGAGACAGATATGGGGGAGGTAGGTAAAGAATCCCTCTAGTGTACTCTGAGGCTGGTATTCTTATATGGATTTGTTCTGACCTGGGAAGGCGTATGGCTAGCTTCAGTATATGAAACATACTGTCTTAACAGATTGAGTGCCTTTGATTCCTGATGTAATACAAAGAACCTAGGCTTCAGTCCTGCACGAATGGACATGTGTTTGTCCATTGTGGCTAAAATTCTACTTAACATCTAGGACACTCAAGTAATACTTGGGCAGTGCTTAACCATCCAGGTCATCCAATAACATTTTTCTTCACCTCATATAATAACCTGAATTCTGTAATATAATAACCGGAATCACCCAGCATCAGTGTAGACCTTGTAAAGGAACACCTTGAGAGGCTGGACACTGTCAAGTTAGCTGGTCCTGACAGACTGCACCCCAGAGTACTTAAGGAGATGGCAGGAGTCATAGCTCAGCCACTGGCAAAGATATTTGAAAACTCCTGGTGCTCAGGTGAAGTACCTGGAGATTGGAAAAAGGCCAACATGGTGCCCATCTTCAAGAAAGAGAGGAAAGTAGATCTGGGGAACTACAGACCAATCAGCTTGGCCTCAGTTCCCAGAAAGATTCTGGGAAAAATTATCAAAGAGACCATACTTGGCAAACTGGCTGATGGCAACATCATGAAGTACAGCCAGGATGGGCTTGTTGTGGGTAGGTCTTGCCTGACCAATCTCATCTTCTTCTATGACATATCACCTGGATGAGGGAGAAGAGATTGACATCATATATCTGGACTTTAAAAAAGCCAGATTAATCAATGAATCTGGTGTCCCATGATCTCCTCATGAAAAAATTGGCCAGTCCGATGGCTGGGAAATTGGCTCGGAGGCTGGACCCAGAGAGTGATAGTCGATGGAAGTGAATCATCATGGTGCTCTGTGACCAGTGGGGTCCCCCAAGGCTCCGTCCTTGGACCTGTTCTCTTTAACATCTTTATCAACGATGTGGAGGTACTCCACCTTGGGTTTCTTGGTACTGAATGTGTGCCCACATCAACGATGTGGATACCGGTGTCAGAAGTGGATTGGCCAAGTTTGCTGGTGGCAACAGTGTGCCTTCAAGCCTCACT
This sequence comes from Gavialis gangeticus, assembly GCF_001723915.1. Taxonomy (NCBI): domain Eukaryota; kingdom Metazoa; phylum Chordata; order Crocodylia; family Gavialidae; genus Gavialis; species Gavialis gangeticus. The sequence continues at coordinate 77,421,220 of NW_017729022.1, forward strand.
TTAGAAGTATAGGTCATGTGTTGCTGGATGTGTGACCCAAAAGCAGTAGAGTTGGGAGGATCTCACAAAAAGGCCACTTTGGGGAGGTTGTGGCCGGGGGTGGGGACTGGTGATAAGCAATGCATTGTGGGATGTTGGTGGGCTGTCCAGCTCTCTATTACACTTTGGTGGGGAGGAAAAACATGATTTGAGGTATTTAACTGTAAAGAGCTACAGTTAACTCAGTTTCATCCAGCATCACTTTTAATAGTTTGAGTTTATTGTTCTCTGGGAATTATTTACATCATTTGTCTGTGCATTTCTATAGCACTTTAAAGTCACTTAAAGCTTTATAAATGCCATGTCTGTTCATAGCTTAAGTGTGTTCCTGCTCCACATTCTTGGAAACAACTACTTCCTAAGAGGGTCTGAATCCATTTGCACTCTCCTTTGATTCAGCTTTGCTGCTGACACACAGAAATGCTGCCTAACTACCTAAAACTGCAGTTGACCAATGAGCAGCTGTTTGATACCCAACTGAGACCAATGTGGCACTGCCTATCTTTTGCCTGTTTGTTAAGACACCTACCCATCAGAGGGCAACTCAGGTTTCAGGTCCGCCTTCCCTTGAGAGGATTTGAACTCCTGCTTTCCTACATTACAGAACAGCAAACTAATCACTAGCTGTACACAAGACATCTCGGGGGGGGGG
>NW_017729022.1:77421988-77426492 GCF_001723915.1 Gavialis gangeticus
GCCCGCTGGGGGGGGGGGGGGGGTACGTGGGAGAAATTGTGTGAGGGCAGATTTACAATAATAATTGGCATCTGTGGCACTCCCCTGCCCAGAGTCTTCTGTTGAATAGTGGCAAACTGGAATGGGCATCTATACTGGGCAGGCCGTGGCATGAATTTAAGGCCACAGCCTGACAGGTTTGTGGGTCAGGCTTCATCCTCTTGATTTGTATTGGTACAATGCCTCTTGCTGTGTCTGTTGTTGGTGTGCATTGGGATATTGGTGTGCATAGAAATCAGAATCTCCATGTCCTACCCCATTCTTCATTTCCATTTGATTTTTTCACCATGTCTGGATGATTTGTCCTCTTAGCAGTGGAGACCTGAACAAAGCCTGGGAGCACCACAGAAGCCAAGAACCTAAATGGAGTCATGAAGACACCAGATATACACACTTCGCACAGCTCCAGAGATTTCTTGGGGGACATCCCGCATGCCAGTTCTGCAAGGCTTTTTGCACTTTCAACCACCTCAGAGAAAAGAGAGAAACAAGCTGTGCATCAAAACATGTCATCTCCATTCTGTTATGCAAGAAAACTAGCACAGAGACCAGTCTGTCCAAGCAATGCTGTCTGAGCTATAGTGCATAAGCAGCCTATTAGCAATTTTGATTTTTGTATTATTATTATTGATTTTTACTTGTCAGTCCCTTACCCAGAGTACAGTTACCTTGGAAATGCACCTTTACTAATTTGTGAGTTATCAGATGTGCAATACATCATTGATTCAGCCTTGTCACACATGAGAACTATGCTTTGAGGTTGTGGCCACTCTCCCAGTAGGTACTATGGCCTGTCGCTCACACTCTTGATGGAAACAACATTGCCACAAAAGTTACTGAAAATAATTGGGTTTTAACTTTTCAGGTAAATGTCATATCTGTTTATATGTGTATGAAGGGATTTCTAACTTTAACACTTCTTTCATTGCCTTTGAAATTTATACCAGGGACTTTTGTTTTCCATAATTCTTTCCCTGCCCTATCAAAATCTAAGGTGGGTTCCACAGCCAGTGACAATCCTCTGCTGTATCTAAGTCAATCTGAGCTATGTCAGTTTACACCAGCAAAGGGTCTCTCATCTCAAGCACAGGTTTCCTTTGCTGTTATGGGATGAAGCTGCAGTTTGCTTATATGATTTCCTGTTCCTTAAGCCCATGGCTTTGCCCTTTCATGTTTTGCATTTCTACAAGACTTCCTATGGATGCTCTAATTCTAGCATCTGTAAAGCCCTCTGTACTTTTTCCTGACTGCTCAGAAGGGCTCTGTCTGGTTAGAAGTTTGTATCGGGCAACAAAAAGCTTCACCAGCAGAGATTTGTGAAATAGATGAGAATTGGCGATAGCAGGAGTGGTAATTCACATCAGAGGATTGAAACCATCCATTCAAAATTAGTTTCTTTCACACGAACAAAAGAAGTTAGGTGTAAGAAATGAAGTAATGGCTATCAGATGGTTTTCTGAATGTGCAAAACTCCTGAGTTCCCTAGACTGCCCAGCTATTCAGCACCTTTTGCAAATCACACGTGCATGGAGCCCAGTTGTTCCCATTCCTGTGGTCCCCACTATGCCTTCTGTCCCCACACACACCAGCTGGAGTTCCTTAATCATATATCCCTGTGTTCCATCAATTCACTTTGGTGCCTCTGAAGCAAAAAATACTGGAAGGATGTTCTCAGTTCAGTTCCTAAACAGTCACAGCTCAGGAACTCCACACACCATTGTCACTAATTGACCAGTTCTCAAGCAGTCTTCACAGAGCAGCCTAGCTTTTTTTTGGAGGTGTTCCTTCTAGGTCACAGCTGAGATACATTATTAAGGTGGGCTGGAAAAGCTAGCTTGCATGGTCCACTACTCAGTACTTAAATAACCTGCGCTGTGCCTGATTCATAGGAAAATATGGGTCTGATGCTCTACCTGGGAGACTTAGGCACAGCCCCACAAAGGTGTTTCTAATTTTGGTAAGAGTTTGGCATGTTGTGTTTTTAAAGGTTCTTGACCTTAGGCCCTTAACTCACAGAAAAGTAAGGCTGGAAGGGACCTCCAGAGGTCAACAAGTCCAACCCCCTGCCTGAGGCAGGATCATCCTTATCCAAACCTACTGTCTCACCCAGTGGTGCCTAAACTTTTTGCCCCGCAGGCCGGATAGGTGGTGCCAGGTCTGCCTGTGGGCTGGAGTGGGGAGAGGGTCCCAGCCCTGATTTGGTCATGCAGCAGGGGTGGCAGAGGCCAGCTTAGCTCTGATCCAGCTGTATGACAATGGCTTAGGCTGGGCCTGATCCAGCCATATGGCAATTAATACTGCCACCCCTCCCCTGCTGCTAAATTTCCTGACCCATGTGGAGACCCGCAGGCCAGATGTCATGGCTCCAAGGGATCAATCTGGCCTGCAGGCCAGCGGTTGAGCACCACTGGTTTAACCTATTAGTAAAACTATACAGTCTACCCAGAAACAACCATAAGATTTAACAACCTGACCTACCACAAATAAAGCAGGGGGACCACAGTAGCCAATGTCCTGCTGTTGCAAGGGTTAAAATATGTTCAAGAGATCCAAGGAAGAAGGCTACACCCCCCCCCCTTTTTCATGTGCCCCCTTACAGAGGAAGGAAAACTCCCCACAGTCCATACTAAACTGACCTTGGGGTAAAATTCCTTAGTGGCCCCAAATATGGCAGTCAGTCTGACCCTGAGCAGAGGAGCCAGACCCTCTGGCCAAGAATTGCCATGTTTAAATCCCAGTAAAACTGGGATCCCAGACTGTTGCAGTCAACACCCAATGCTTCTGAGGGTTTAGCAGACCCTGATTTAGCTGGGTTTAGTAGCTAGTAAACAAAAGTTATGCTTGCACAGCAGCTATTTAGGTGATAGCTATCATGTAAATGAAGATTTCAGCCACCAAGATTGCCAAGCCTGCATTTTTTTACCTTCACTTTAAAGCTCCCTTGAAATAAATGCAACTGAAAGCACAGCTGCTGCTTTCAGGTACAACAGAACTTGGGACTGATACTTTTTGAAGGCAGAAAGTGTCCAGACCCAGAAAAGACAGAATTACATGTAAATTCAGTGACACTTAGGAAGCACCAAAAGGCACAAGCCTACCCATCAGGTCTAATTTGTGGGCCTAGCTGTATTTTCCTAATCTTTCCTGGTGCTGGCTGGAAGAACTGTGCAATCTGCCACCTGCAGCCATGGGTCTTCTTCTAGCATTCACTCCTCCTTCATGGCATTGAAAGCACAGAGAATTACTCTAAATAGAAGGTTTTGCCTGGCAGAAGCTCCCATATGCCAGGCATTTGGCTTAGGGCTCCTGTCATTTCAATAGCAGATATGGACATAGAGGAAAGACATTGGCATGACAAGAACTAGCCTACACCAATATAAAAGCAAATGAGGGGCTAGCATGTGTCGTGGAAGGATTGGTAGGTACTGTGATAATATCTCACATTTATGTAGCTCACTTTGAGTCAAAGGATTCAGAAGCACTCTACAAATTTTGCGCTAAAATCTCCTGGTCCCAAGTGGTTAAGATCTCCATTTCAAATCTCCCAGGATCAAGCCCCAAATCTCTGAACTGACTGTTACAGCTATGGAAATGTTTCCAAGCTATCTCTGTTCTCTCTCAGTAGCGAACTCTTTGGTTTGCTTTTTCTGGGACTCAGTCACCTGGTGCTGAGCAGTGCTGCATCAGTCTTCTCAACAGCTTCTCAGGGCTGATCTCAAAGAATAAATCTGGCAAAGAGGACAGGGCTTTAGTGTCATATATCCACAACACTGGAAAAAGGCATGTCCTGTCACAGCTGCTGTTTCACACAAATGCAGCAGGGAGTCCAAGAGTCTTATCTCTTCCCTCTTCCTATTCTGGCCTCAGCTCTTCTGAGGACATCTTGTACTTTTCTCCCAGGACTGCGAAGCAATGGCTGTGCTGAACCAAGAGGAAGGAAGCTGGAAGAGCTTCTGTGAAGAAGAATGCCTCCTGGGTTGCACTCTGTGAGGGCCAGTTCACTACCCACCTCTTTCGGGTGGCATAGGGTTGCTTGTTTTAGAAACTCTCTTTCTCGCTATCATCTTCTAGCCACATTTTAACTCTATGGGCTGCTATATGCAGGAATTGATAGACTTGTTAACAGAGGCAGCAGTAGGAAAGAAAACAAACTTTGTATTTAATTGTAAGCAAAGGGTATATGAGGGCTTGATCCTACCAGTATAAATGCATGGCCTTGGCTATACATACAGTGAGGTGTCTGCTTGATGCATAGGGCTAAATTCCATTTCACTCACTCAACTTGTAGGGCTGAATTCTATTACCCTTCGCTCACCCAAATGGCAGTTTTCCAGCTGCATAAGTGGCATTTTTAGTGCTTGCATGCAGTTTGGGGATTCTATCACCCATGAAGTGTGGATGTTTAAGGGGCTACACAGCTACTGAGCATGCTTAATATGTCACCCACTAGCCAGATAAGTATGCA
>NW_017729022.1:77426673-77453888 GCF_001723915.1 Gavialis gangeticus
CCCCCCCCCGTATATCAATTTCTGTCCAGCTGAAAGCAAGGGTCCAGTTTACAATCCAGGACCTACTGCCTTGTGAAGTGGCAGGTCATCTCACTGAGTCACACTCTCTACTTTCACTCTCAAAAGGAAGGGCTAATGATTTGCCTGCCCAGAACATGAAAGAGCAGGTTCTAAGCCCTGCTCAACTCCCAGGATTTTCAACCCCCAGTTACTCTATCCCAGAAAAGCACCCTAACCACCCAGCGATGGGCAAACATGGCTATGAACACTTTCCACCCTGTTCCTGGCTCTTCTTTATTCATTTTATCTAATGACTCTTTAATGTCAAATGTACCATGTGCCCTGGTGTTTATCTTAATTAATGGCACTGAATGTAATGGCACTATTCTTGGAGATTTGACAGTGGAGAGAGTAGGGTTGCCAACTCTGACTCAAGCTATTCCGGGAGATTTTTTTTCTCAATATGATGTAATGTCATTAATAGTAGTGTTCAATCTGATCATGATGTCAATCTCCCGGACAGCTTTCAATAGTCACCAGGAGATCAATGCCAATTCCAGTAGACTCCTGGCCAATCTGGGAGGGTTGGCAACCCTAGGAGAGAGACAGTGTCCTGTAAAGCAGGGTGTGCTATCTCTGGATACCCAACCTGCCTCCCCAATGTACCCCAAGTTTTGCCTGACCCTTTAGATACCTGACCCGATTCTGATTTTCTGGATACCTGACCTGGCTAGGCTCCTGACCTCGCTCTCTGCAGGACCCTGCGGATCTCATGCTCAGATTCCTTAGATGGATCTCCTGGTTTCTGGCTTCCTAGCTTCCATGACCTCAGACTCAGTACACTCCCTCCAGACCTGACCACCTATGACCCAGCATGACAGGATCTTACAGTTAACGTTTAAGAAGCTGCCATTTTCTTACAGCTGGGTATTATGGCTAGGGCATGCAGTACCTCCCGGCCTATGTTCCACAGGGCAGTGTAGTCAGAGAAGAACTACAAAAGCAGCTTAGATCAACAATGCAAGGGTCAGCAATGCTTTGTGGCTGGCGACGCAATTGATCCAGGTGAAGTCTGAGGTGGGCCAGCACTAAAATATGGCTACTGTCACAGCATCTCCTCCCTACAGCCCAGCTATGGCACAGCTGATGCTCACTGCTGCCCAGCCACAGCACTGCCAGAAAGCTGCTGGAGTCCCTCCAGCTCTGCTGGCTGGATCTGGCCAGCAGGCTGTAAGTTGCCAACCCCTGGCTTAGACACCGTCTTTAGGAAGCCTTTTTGCAGAGATTTAGCCAGGATGCCTTCTCAACACATATTAACTCTATGCCATCTGGGTAAAGTGCCACTTCGTGGACTTTTGGCAGAAAGGAAGAAGATTCTGTTTGCCAGATGAAAGATTCTTTTTCATGTTCTGCCAGGTGGCCTAACAAAACAGAGCCTGTAAAATCAGGCGTGCCCCTGCCCAAATACAGAAGTGTTTAATAGAGAATGGGTTGCAGATGTCTCCAGTATAGGAAAGAGACAAAATAAACTTTGCAACTCCAGGTTCTTCTGTATAAGAGGAAACCAAGCCAGATTGTCATATCAAAGAGAATATGGAACATAGCTCTGCATTTCTTGGTGAGACACCCAGAATACTTTTGTCTGTCCATTTATTAGGAAAACATATGCTTTCAAAAGCTGTTTCCCTTCTAGCCTTCAGCTGCTTTTCACAAACAGCTGCATGATGCTCCTTCATCTGCTGCAACTAAGAGCTTTTCCAACTCACCTGCATTTTGCCTTTAAATCACCATCTAAAGAACCTACTGGCAGAGGAAGGAATGGGAGCTTGAGGCTGATATGCTAAATCAAGTGATCCTTCCACACTTTCCAAGCCTGTAATTGGTAGTTGCTATATATCACTTAGAAAAAAAAAGCTTAACGGGTTTACTCTTTGATTTCAATATGTATTATTTATAAAAACATGGGCAAATATTTCTCAGTTGATTTTTTTTGGCAAATGTTTGCATTTTTCATACAGTGACTCTCAGTTCTCTCAAATGTATTTGCAATTCAGTTTTCTGTTAAAAACATTCTGGTTGAAGAATTTTTAGTCTGCAGATTGAGTTTGAACACCTCCCTAAAAGTAGCTATTTGAAACCTGATCCGTGTTGATGAGTTTTTATTGTGTACAACCTGAAGGTCATGTGATAAGTCGTTACCCAACTGGTTCTATAAGTCCCTTCCAGTTAGTTTGCTGGTGCAAATATTATCAGTTGATGATGCAATTAAAATGTATTTTTCACACTTCTATTTGCCAGGAAACCCATTTGCTAGAATATTTTTGGAATGTGGACACAAAAACATGTATGGGCACAGTTAAGACGAATGCATTAAAAGTTTGAATGAATGTTTTGTGGAGCATAATTTGTACTAGATTAACCAAGATTTATTATTTATTTGGACTTGTTCTTCACTCATTCTGTCTAAATTGTTACTGAGGTTAATAGGAGCTTTGCCTGAGTCAGGAGGATTGAAGTGGCATGCTCTCAGATGAAAACCTGTTGTGAAATGTTTTGTTTTACTTGTAGTGGGCTGGAAAACATCAGTGGAAGGTGAGCACCCTTGTACAGTTAACAGTTCTGAATCTAATCAGTGAGGTTGTTTCTGCCTTTGGAATTTACTTTTATATTTCTGGAGTGTGTTTATACTTTAAGGCCCTGCTGCTTTAGGAAGCAGAAGAGTATGTTCAGAAAATGAATCAAATATTGCTGACAAGGTCGAGAATGTACTGAGACTCTGTGAGCAAACAATACAATTTTTCTGTTTCCTCTGCATTCTGCTGAGGAGAATATAGTCCTCCAGAGTGTAGAAGGGAGAAACTGGGTGGCAGGAGGGGATGCAGGCTTTCTTTTCTATAAGCATTTAAATATTGTATCAAGCTGAGGCTGATGACACTTTGGCAAAAAGCCATTTTGGCAGCTGATGGTGAAATGAGCTGGCCTTAGTCTACTTGCTCTGAATTAAAACTCTAGGAAGAAGTCACAACTTTTGGCACTTGTTACTAAATAATTTATACATGTCACATTTTTTTTCATTAGTTAGCCAATATTTTAGATTTTATCAGATAATGTTCAAGGAATAAAGTATTCAGTTAATTTGTTCTGTCAAGTGTTGGGTAAGTTTCTTGTGAATACTGTTTCCACTACTCAGCCACCTCTGCTTACGGATGTGTTCTCATCCGTAAATTCCTGCTCCACAACTGTGTACTGAGATTGGGATTTGCCAAACTTTTAGTTGGGGAAGCCTGGTAACTAAACTGCCTTGTCATACTGCCCATGGTGCTCCATCTAGAATAGGATGCAGACACATCAGTGGGAGTGTCTACATATGCAGTTAATGTAAAGCAATACATTCATTTGAATGTGCATCTGGGACCGCAGCACATTAAGCCGGGTTGGAGCAGACCCAGTTGGCAGGAAGTTCGGGGGGTCAGCTTGCCAGCATGGGGCTCCTCCAACCCAGCTCAACATGCTGTGGAGGGGCTGGTTGGGGTGCAAGGGTACTTCAGTGTGGGGCTAGCCAACAGGCAGCCCCTGCACTGAAGCACCCTTGTGCCCCAGCCAGCTAAGGCTACACGCACACTGCTGTGGAGTAAAAGTAAGTAAATACAAGTAAAACTTGTATTACAAGTACTGTCCTGCTGCGGGAGTTAATTAGTTTACTCCAGCCTAATAGGGGCTCACATGTAGATGTACAATGTTTACTGCGGAGCTAGTCTGCTCCGCAATAAACATCTTGTTTAGACATGCCCAGTGAAGTGCACTATTGCTTTTCATGCTGTATAAATAATTAAGAAGTTTCAGTTTTCAGGCATCTTGGGACTGTCCAGTAGCACAGAACTCATGTTAAAGGGCTCTTCCATTTTGAGGAACAAGACAGGGGGCCTTTCTGGGGCTAGATCTCAAGTTAGCCTGCCCACCTGCCTAGGGCAGCCTGCCCTGCCTCACCTGCCACAACTTGAATGTTACCATGATATATTAAGTGGGAGGCTCCCCGTTCACTACTCCAATGCCAGGGAGCGCTATCCACAGCTCTGAACTTCTCCTACACTATGGCCCATGCTTCACAGATGGCATCCAGATCGTCCCAGCCTGAAACCAAGGAGCAATGCCAAACTCATTCCACTGCTGAGCCTCTTATACACTCACTCCGCTCCCCAGTCACAGGGGCCTCTTGTACTCTGCCCATCACTGAGCCACTCTCTATGCCCTGCTCCTTTGAGTGACCCCCTTGCGTCTTGAGGCTTTGCTACTCATTCTCTGGCATGGCACATGCAGCACCTTCATTTTGCTCAAGCTCCCCTACTCTATGTGGCCCTGTCCTTGTGCCAAACACTGGGACAACTCTGCCCCAGCCCCTCACTGGGCAAAATCCTTCCTATCTCAATCTTGTGAGGGTTGGCCCTTGTGCAGTCCTTCAAGCTGCCTGAGCGACCCTACTCTACACACCCCCAGTGTAGCCCTTCAAGCCCACTCATGCAGACCCTACTCTATACCCCCAAATGCACAGCCCTTCAGGTGCCACCATGCACCCTACTCTGTGTGGGCCTCCAGCACAACACTACCTCCACAATGAGGCCTACAGGGTCCTACACCCCTACAGGACTCAGGTGCCTCTCTCTAGGAATGCCCGGCCCATCTCTTTGCCCTTTCAGTAAGGCCACTCTCTCACAGACTGATGATTACCACTGAAAAGTGGGGGCTAGGGTTAAGGCACCCCCTATCCACCTTTCACCAGGGAGGTAACTGGCCTAGCATTGCTTGGGGGCTGTCCTACCACAGACAACCCTGCCAGGCCACTCTTCCCTGACAGGATACAGTTTCAGGTCATGCCCAGGATCAGGAGCCTCCAGCCATCCACATAGCTCCTGCCCTTACCTCCAAGATGTTCTAGGAGCAGTAGCTTGCCTGGCTGATGTTACTGCCTCAGCAGCTGGCAGCAAACTGCTGCCTCTGCCTGGCTTGCCTAAGTTTGAAAATGGCCACCTTAATCAAGCACCTGTTGGCTGCCTCCTTCCAGCCCTTAAAGTGGCAGGCACCAAAGGTGCACTGACAAGGAAGTTGGGCTGCTTTCCCTGAGTATTTCTGGAGATATTGCTGGCTGTACTGCCCATATTCTCAGTGTCTTCCATTCCATCTTTCATCAATACATAGGCCCAACCTCATGGTCCAGTCACCTATTGGCCGTTAACATCATACAAATTCTTGTGGAAATGTGTCTTCCAGAACTGTTTTTTGCTTCTGGCATGATTTGTATTCTTTATTGAAAATCAAATGAGATCCTAAGCAGTGTCAGGGGAAAAAAATACCCAGACCTATCTGACTCTATTAGTAAAATGGCAGAACCTGGGACAACTTTGCCCAACTTTGCTCACTCTGCTGAAGGAAGAACACATCCGTCACAAATGCTTCATCAAACCAGGATACTGACATCTTTTTTCCCCCTGCACTGATCCCAATGAATCCTGTAGTTTACATTGCAGACTTAAAAATAAAACCTCTCCATAAGCCAGCATTGCTGCCAAGCCCTCCTGGAATACTAATTAACATGGATCTTTTGCTGAAATTATATCACATCAAAAACAATTACATTTCCATTACACTAGCCCCTTCACCCTTTCCTGCTATGTGCCCATTGAATTCAGTCCATATTTAATTTGGAAATGGATTAGTTAATGAGGTGGTAGAATCAATTACAGCGCTGGCAGCCAAGCTGAGAAAGGGTTTCCAGCAAACATTTTCTGATCTGAGAGGTTTCAGTGGAGGGAAGGAAGAGACAATAGGCTGGATCAGCCCCTCTATGAAAATCCAGCTCTCATTAGAATATGTTTTGTATAGTAAATACTACTTCTGATCTGTCCTTTCTATTATGTGAAGCATATTCTATTGGACAGTGTGTTGACTACAGTAGCTGTTGGGGAATAAACTGTTGCTCCAAAAGGATGCCAGAATAGATCCCTGTGCGAGCAGTGAACTCTGAAATAAATTACTCTGCTTTGGATTACTTTGATGACCCATTAATATTCTGGAAACCAATACTCTGTTCCTCAATATTAATCCCTTACAAACCTCACAAAAAAAGGGGGGGGGAAGGAGGAGAGAGGAATTCCCAGACACCAGGACAATTCTTCCTCTGTCTCCTCTACCTTAGCTTCCCTTTTTCTTATCTGCAAATTCCTTCTCCCTTGGAAAAGACTTCACTCTTCAGCAGCTCCTAGCAAGTTCTCCTCCCCCACAAACCAGCCTAGCTCACTTTATAGTCCGCTGCGTGACATCACCCTTGTCTGGTCCAGTCAGGGAGTGCCACACTCCCATCTTTCTCCCAAACCAATCTGGCTGAAGAATACTCTGCTTCCTTTGGCCAATGAGGCTGGAGGGTTTTACATATTTTGCCCAGATACAGGCCCCAGCTTGCCATGTGCTGAGCAGATGGCTAGAACAACAGGGACCACCTTGCTGGCCCACACACACACACACACACACACACACTATGCAACCCAACACCCCCCATATGCAACCCAAGTGTGTGTATGGTTGTTACACATAGGAGCTTTGTTAGTGATATTTGAGGCACAAGGTCTGATTCCTTGAGTCTATTGCAATTGTTTGCTTTTGTTATAGATACTGGGATCCTATCACCACAGTGCTTTCGCACAGATTTTCCTTGCAGCTTTTGCTTTACCCATTTGGAAAACCAGATGTTGGCTAGCTCTCGAAGCTTTAGAGACTGGTTTATACATGTTGTAACATGGTTACTCTTCATCAAATGCAGTTTTCAGACTGTGTCAGCAGCATCTTCCCAGCAAGAACTGTGCTTAACATGGTTCTCTGAGGTGTTAACACAGTTTGAAAACTGTGCCTAGACAGAGGCTAAAAATGCCTTGGGGAAGGACTGTCAAATCTCCTGAGGTGTTCTGACTCGTCCTTTATCTGTGTTCAGTGCCAGAGTCAGAAACCCACTGATACAAGCCAGGTGCCAGTTGTTTCATTTGTGGTCAATGCATTTTCAGAGGAACCAAAAATAACAAATAGATAAATAAATACATGAAAGGTCAATCCAACACCATCAATCGATAATAGCTGGAAGGAGCTGACATTAGGAGGAGGAGGTTAGGAGAAGGATTGAATCTGTTGTTCAGTGAAGACTCTTTGAGAATAGTGTACAGAATACATATGCAGCTGAGCAGTTTTCTAGTATGCTTCTCTTGTTGGTGCTTTGGAAGTTTGCTCATTTAGCAGCTTAGGAAAGAGCTTCAGTGAGTTTCTGGTGGGGCATTACTGAACATCGTCTAGACAGGACAGAGGGTTGGCTGAGGGATGGAAGTTAAGGAGAATATTTGGATTATTTGTTCAGTCCTTTCAAACTCAGCCAAGGAGAATCAGCAGGGGCCAGGGCAACCCTATTTTGAGACAAAAGCAGAATGAATGTGCAGGCAAATGCAATTGGGCAGTATTCTGGCACTGACCTGCAGGGACAGTGGGAGTGCTTAAAAGGTACAGGGAGATGAAGCTATAAGATATAAAGGTGAAGCTGAGAGATGAAGCTAGAAGAGATAAAAATGAAGCTTAAGATATAAACCAATGCTTTTATAGGATCATATCTGCTGTTATATGTTAGGGAATTGTTTGGGAAACCACTCACAAGAAGGCAATTTCTATAAAAGTGCTAGGGAACCAGAGCAGACGAGGTTCTTTGGGTAGATGTGATATCTTTTATTAGACCAACTGAGCAGTTGGAAAAAGGTTCTTAGCAAGCTTTCGGGCACAGTCACCCTTCTTCAGACACAGGAAGTCTCAGCTGAAGAAGGGCGGCTTCACGGTCAGGGCAGGTAGGATCTGGAACCAACTGCCAAGGGAAGTGGTGCTGGCTTCTACCCTGGGGTTCTTTAAGAGGAGGCTGGATGCCTACCTGGCTGGGATCATTTGAGCCCAGTTTTTTCTCCTGCCCTGGCAGGGGGTTGGACTTGAAGATCTATAAGGTCCCTTCCGACCCTACTTCTATGATTCTATGATAAGGGTGACTGTGCCCAAAAGTTCGCTAAGAACTTTTTCCCAACTGCTTAGTTGGTCTAATAAAAGATATCACGTCTACTCAAAGAACCTCACCTACCTATGTCCTGAGACCAACACGGCTACAACCAAAAACCCAGCAACTAGGGAACCAGAAGTGGTCAGGAATGAGGGTTGGGTTTGAGAGGTATGACAACATTTTAGCTTAAGGAATGCAGGCAGGAAAGTGCTAGAATGGAGCATCTCTGAACTGAAGCGGGCAGGCATAAAATTGTAACAACACAACCATATAAATGGTAAAGCTGTGAGGAAAGCTTCAATAGTACTGCACCTGGGGAGGCAAAGGATGGAAGCTTTTGATTAGGCATTAAAAGCATTTAAAATGATAAATGTATAATATAAGTACTATGTACCTATCCATTTATTTAGATTGTGGAAGCTCTCCTTTCCAAAGTGTGTATGAAGAGACTATTGCTGCCCCAAGAAGAAAAAGCAGTAACTGTGCTTGGTGGAAATAGAGCCAGGTTAAAATTTTTTGCTTAGTACTGTTTGTCCATTGGTCAGAAACAAGGCCTCCAACCTTGAGCTGACCAGAGAAGCTAAGCTGTGTGATGTCAAAGTTGATGTTGACGGTGATAACTTGCTGCTTCCGTTCATAAGAAAGCTACCCCTTTAAGTCTACAGGAGATGTCAATCATCTTATTGTATCTCACAAGATAAAATAAGCCAAAGAAAAGTGGCCAAAGGAAAAAGAAATGGATGAAAGAGTTTCTCATCCAATCTCTACCTTGATCTCTACCTTCCTATCGTCCATCCCCTGTTTTCCATAAGAAAACGAAGCGATTGAATAGTGAAAAATGGAATATCCAGTATCTCAGATTACAAGAAAATTCTATGCACCTGTTTCTTTTATCAGGAGACAGAACTGCCCTGCAGTCACTGTTTTAACTAGCCCCTTTCAGAGACCTGTTAACAGCAGACTTCCTAAACATGGCAGTTTGACAGAGCTAGACTGGTTCTTATTGTTTTGCTATCTCTTTCCATTAAAGCGACTGTCATTCTGACTGTTTTGCTACTGTGATTGGCAGTGTGTAGGGGCAGCAAAAACTGCAGATACCACTTTAGTACTTTTCTACCTTCTGTCTCTCTCTCTGTCTCTCTCCAAATGCAACTCTAAAGCTAGGGATTTAAACAACATTCATGAAACAGAGATTTATGTTCCCAAAGTGAAATGAAGTCAGCTGAAAATGTTAGTTATGGGCTCACTTCAGTGCTGCTTCCCCAGCAGAGAATTTGGCTCAGGTTGTAGTATTTTGTTTTCACCATAAAAACAATACTTTAATATGCACCAATACTACAGACAAAGTTGTTTCAGGAAGGCTTTGCTTCAATTCTTAATTTGAGGCTCAAGTTGGTCTTCCTGAGACCCTGAGTAGGTGTGTTAGTCCTGGCAGCATGCTGTGCTAATACAACTGTGGAGAAAGGTCACTCTCGACTATGTCTCTATATAGTGATAACTATTAGGAAAGGGGTAAAAGAAATAGGGAGAGTGGGACAGGAGAAAGCATCAAGGGAGCTACTGCCAGAGGTCTGAGAGCAGGAAAACAATAATCTAAGTACAGAGCTGCAAAACTTAAAGGAGGAGAGGGAACTCATCCGGAAGGTATTAAACACAAGAGACAAGTAGGTGATGTTGAAGAAGGGAAAGATGCCTTTGGGCATGGCATGAGGGACATCTTAGTGGACTTTTGTGATTGCAGTTTAAGTAGAGTGGGCAGAAACCAAGGTGCAGAGAATCAAGGAGAAAAAACAGAAAAAGATCTGATCGGAAAAAGGACATATTCCAAAAAATATCGTCTCTCATGCCCAATAAAAATGTTGTAAAATTAGAATTTGGGGATCTGGGACATGAAGAGAATCAGACGCAGGGCACAGGCCAGGCAGCAGTGAGCTACAGATAAGCCCCTTGAGAGACAGAAAGTTGTGGACCAGCCTGGGGGTAGCTGTGGAAGTGTCCTCCAGATGATCTTATCCCACCTGCTTGAGTGGGTGTGATAAAAGGGAAGCAGCTTAGCACCTACAATCGGACCTATGAGAACCTCTGGTGAGCTGCTGACAAACATTTCCTATGACTAAGAGTTGATGAGAAGGGAGGCTGTAAGGAGGCAGAAGGGCCATAAATGTCCTCAGGAAGCACTACATGAGGCCACATGACAGAAACCACAGGGTAAAAGAGCCCTCACTAGAAGATACCTCAACAGGCACATGATTGTCACAAAATGTGTCTTAAGATTTTATCTTGGATTAGATGTAAAGCTTCATTACAGGACATTTACACTCACTATGAAGCTGACAATCGTTAGATCCTAAAGGTCCTACCATCCAAGACATCCACGATTCTGCTTCAGGACCCCGTGGTATGCCTGGCATGCTACCACCTAACTGAAAGAGGTATACAATTTCTAACTCAACAGTCTTTAGCACAGTCCCAAGATGCTGTACTGAGACTTGCCAAGGGCGACTGACTTTCTCTCAGTTATGGTGTCATTAAGTTTGGTTGGTGTAATCTGTTTTTCTTTGATTCTGTGCAATTATTACTTTGGTTTCTTAAACAAATCATTGTGTTCTCATCTTTTTTCCATATAAAACCATCAACCTGTCACAAGAGAAGAGTTGGAAAGAATTCCTTTCTCTCTCACCCCATCTGGCTTCTTTCAAACAGAGCTATGCAAAGCTCTGTTGTGGCATGACAGGGTTTAACTACTGAGATTTAACAGATGCTTCAAGAATGGGCCAGTGTGAGGGGGCTGGGTGAATGCAACGTTAGGGTCTCTTCTTTAATCTGTGGTATCTTGGGACCTCTGTGAAATGTAGAGGAAAGGGAGGGACAGCAGAAAGTGGGGGTAAGTGGCAGCCCGCTTCAAAAGGGTATAAAATCAGGACAAAGGCTTAGAAAAACAGAAATAAAAATGAGTTTGTGTCATTTTAAAGAAAGTTGCCGGATTTACATCCTGTGAAACTGAAGTCCTTGTTTTCACAATGACACTAGGTATTGCCAAGGCATTGTTTGGACTGTAGTCACACTGTAGCCTGTTGTGATTTGTCATCCAAAGTGCACCTTTCACAGTGAGACAAAGTTAGAGGTCTACCTTTGAAAATAGAGTAGTCTGAAGTAAGTAGGTTACTTGGTCAGTGGCCTTGTTAGACATGGTAATGCTCTTCTCTTCACATTGCCCTCATCTCAGCTTTGTACCCCCCAATTTCCTTGGTACACAGATAACAGGAAGAAGGAATATAGTGGTAATCTGGCCTGTTGAAGCAAGGAGTTTATGAAGGCTTTTGTTATGGCTGTGCGGGAAACAAAGCCTGTCTAAGTAGACCTGGTCCTGGTGGTGGACAGCTTAATAAATCGTAAGTCTTCCTGCAGTGGCAGATCTGGATCCTGTCACAGTGATTAATGCTTGTGTCACCTCAAGGCTGAACTAAGGCAATGCTTTCTACTTGGGGCTACAGCTCCCAATCAGTTGCAGGATTCAGCTACTATAGAATAACATGAATAGTTGGTTTAAGGATATTTTCTTCTTGCAAGTTTAATAGATTTCATAGATTTTAGGGTCAGAAGGGACCTATTAGACCATCAAGTCCGACCCCCTACCCTGGGCAGGAAAGTTGTGCTGCTTCTACTTGGTTGCTGGGCACAATGTAAAGCGGTGGTTTACTAAGAGAGAAAAGGAGTATTTCACTCCATTTTCTACTAGAGGGTGTGGCAGATACCCAATAGTAAGTGAGGGATTTATAAAACAACCTTTTATGCCATCACATTTTCAGCTTATTTCCCCTTAAACTGAAATACTTTCTCTTGTTATAAGGGGAAGCTTCACACTTGCTCTGCAGCCCTGTTGTATCCTCTCCTTTCCATTACTGTGATCAGCAGTTGATTTTGAAACTGAAAAAAGCTCTCATTCATAGTGGCCACCTTCCCAGGGGAGGTACTGGGGATGGGACTCACATCTGGGTCTGTCAATTCCAGCTGCAGGGCCAGCCTGTCCTATACTGTGGAACCTGTGGCCGCAGGGGCCCCGCAGCCAAGGGGCCATGCCCTGCTCACCCCCGCCACCTGCGCCATGTTTAAAGGGCTCGATGCAGGCAGGGAGCCTGTTCCCGCCCAAATGGAGGAGGAGTTCCCAGCTCTGCTCCTGCCCTGGCCCCAGCCCCGGGGAGGGAACCCAGGAATCCCCAGCATGTGCTGCCCCCACCCTGCACCCCCCACAGTGCAGCCCATGTGCATGCAGCCCAGCCCCGACTAAGTTCAGTGAGTTTATACTGCAATTAACCACAATTTCAATTTTCTGATGGATCAGGGGGTCTCCAAAAAATGTGGGCCAGCCCTGTCTAGCTGGATCCTGTGGTGAGAGTCCCCCTTCCTCTCCTAGGTTGTGCCAAGCTCTTAATGTCTTTTGGGAAACCCAGGACCCATTTCAATGAACAGATGCATCCTAGCACTTTCCAAGCATGTAGAGAAATCCAGGATCATTTCATACCATCAGGTACAGTCTCCACCACTCCTCCAACCTTACCTCCTTAGTTCCTGAATAAGGCAACTCCTGCCTATTGGGCAGCTGCATTTGCATGCAGTACCGTCTCATAGAAATCACATACACTAGGCGCTTATGTCCTCTGGCCATAAGCTTGGGCTCCGCTTGGACTGGATTTGTCTTTGAGGCCAGACTACCTTTCCTGAAACCTACACAGTCCATTTTCAAATGGTATTTGCTTTCACCAAAAGAATGAGAACTGGAGAAGAACCAGGAAACTATGGGGGTAAAGAAGTCAACAGCCTGTCCATTTCCTAGCTAATCCGAGTTTTGAGGCAGCTCAGATGTGCTGAGTGCTTTCTTTAGTAGCCTTGCTCCTATCTCTTTCCCATAGTTGAGCATGCTGGAACTACAGCAATTTCCAAGCAGGCTATTTGTTTTGTAAAACTCCTTCTCTTTCCACTTGAACCCCTCAACATTGATTCATAGAAGCTACAAATGCTAATCTAGCCTATTCCTTTGGCAGTACAGGGCTAATGTTTACAGTGTATCACTGAGTGTTGTCATTACGGATAAACACTCCAAGCCCTGTGGTTAACCAACCCGGTATTAAAGCCACTTTTGTTTAGAAGCCTAATTTTAGGCTTCTAGCTCTGAAAAATGTAGTGTATGTGCAATGAAGAATGGTATTTTTGCACATCTTACTCACTGTGAACCGTTTTGAGTCTTTACTCCTGTTTGTCTAGGTTCTAATCCAAAACCCATTGATGTCAGTAGGAAGACTCCCATTAACTTCAGTGAGCTCTGGATCATAATAAGAGACATTGCTCTGCTGTACAGTATGTGTAATCCAGAGGAAGCCAGGCTATACTGTTATAATGATAGCAATTACGGTTGCTTGGCTTTTTTATTGTAAAAAAGCATTCCTTGGACATAATGGCAGCACTTTGCTGATAATTTGTAACTCAATAAACAAGCTGCAGTACACTGATTCATGGCCAGAGGATAAGGGATCATGGCTGTCCCTATTACCATTTCAATTCCTTTCTGCTCTGTCAATATCTCATAGCAATCTTTTTTAGAGTGACCTCTGCAGAGTGCTCACCCGCGAGGACATACCGGTAAACCTTTACATGTAAGGTAATATGTCCCACAGGATGGCATGGAGTGAGCTCAGAAATACTTAACACAAATTGCTGACTGAAAACAAAACACAAATAAAGAGAAGGAAGAGCCATTCCAGATAGCATTAGCTGGAGATGGGCACAGTTCAAGCAAATGCTTTGTTAATGCACTTCAGTCATGATTTACAAGATGCCTTGTTCTTTCAGTCCTGAAATGTGGATCCAGATGCAAACAATGGTCTATAGTGCTTAGTCATAATGGTGAACACTTAGTTACACAAGTAGGCTCCACTGATTGCTTTTCAGAGGATCCCTGGGACAAAAATGGACCCATTCAAAGGGATGGTCCCTGGTAGTGCAGATGAAAGGTGCTTGTTGTTGGAGCCACCCTAAATGGTGAAATGCATCTGAAGTTCAGGCTTTTGAAAACAACAATTCTGTTTTGCGAGCAACTCTGAAAGAAAAGGAAGTCATTGCTCCCATAGCATACCATAGCCACATGGCCAGGTGACTTCATACGCAGGAACTCCTGGTTCAGATTTTTTGCTGTGTTTGATTCAAAGCCGGGATTTGCATATGCATCTTCTGCATCCCAGTTGAGTTTCCTGATCATTTGGCTACAAATTCAGCCTTTAAGCATCTTCTGTTGGACGTGTTCAGCTCTGCACAAATCCATTTTAATTGAACCACAGAACAAGGGCAACTCAATTGGCTAGTGGTTAGGGCACTCACCTGTGGTAAAGGAGGCCCTGGTTTAATTCCACAAAAGAGCAAAGCAGAGGATGGAGCGGAAAGGGAGTAAGTGGGAAGTGGTGAGGCCAGAGAAGTGGACATCATTACCTCAGTAGCCCCAGAGAGATAAGGCTACAAAAGTTATGCATCTCCAGGCGGTACTGCTTGCTCAAAGCAGGATCAATAGGTGTCTCTTCCTAGTAAAACTTTGCTATTATTATTCTAAAGGGGGCCACCCTGGCAGCGGCTGAGAGTGGGTAGTTGCTGAATTAGCACACAGCTATCATGGAAGCCAAATCCTATATACACATAGGGCTAGTCTTTTCTGTGTTTCTCTGGATTGGCAGCTCTTGTGGACCTGGCCCCTAATTTTTTCTTTTCTCCTACTGAAATAATGAAGGAGTTTGGTTTCTATTCCCCCTTCCTCCCAGTCCCAGGATAAATTTAATGGCCATGATTCCTCTTATGGTTCTTGAATACTTCTTTCTCTTGCTGTGTCTATTCTCCAGGCAGCTTCTGGAAGGGTATTGAACATCAAACTTGCCTTCTGGAGTGCTACCCTGATGTGATGAGGGTCTGGTCAAGTAAAATGGAGGAAAAAATAGCTCTTCCTACTTCCCTCCTTCAAATCAAAACTCGTTCTTTGTCCAATGCAATATAAGGTTGGTGTGACAAACTTTTTTGCCTGCTGGGTTTTCAGGACAGTGCAGGAAATAAGGGGTCAGCAACCTATAACCGTGGGCCAGATCCAGCCCACAAAGAAGTCTGATCTGGCCTACTATGATGTGATCTGACATGGGGAATCGGTGGCATGGAGCTTCACAGCACTCCCCCCCACTGCAGAGCCTTCTGCTCTGCCATGTACGTGCTTACCCTCACTGCAGGGGGGGTTGGGGATCAATGATGAGGGTAAAGGTGAGCAGCTGACCTTTCTGGGGGACTGGAGTGGAGATTTCAGGTCTACAGAGGGTCACAAAGTATGACCCATGCCAGCAAAAGGTTGTCAGCCCCTGGACTAAACAATATGAAGGTAGCTTTCTATTTTAGCTGAATGGTAAAACAAGAAAGCATTAAGGCATGCTACCTCTCCTTCCCTGAACTCAGTGAAGCATTAATGAGTGCATAAGCACCAGAGAGATTTTACTTTCTCCTCCCTCTGTGTGCAAACTCAGGATGTCTGTCATGCCATTACATACTATATCACATGACTTCTTCACCAACTCAGCATTGTCCAGTGGAAATATTCTATAAGTGAAAAAATTGTGATTCATTTTGTGAAGCCTGATGTTGTAATTAAAAGCATGAGGCTGAGATCTGAGATTCCTGGTTCCAGTCTCCAGCTCTGGATCGGATCAAAGAGGCATTATTAACTAAGAAGAAAAAGTTCACTGATTGTGAGGTAGTCAGAAACCCTGCTGATGGGACCTACCTTAGTAGGATCTAAGTGATATAATAAACCAAAATGGCACAGAACAACAGGCTTTGTGCGTTTGCCTGTGGTTTACTTCCATTTATTCTGGCTGTCTTCTCATAATGTCTTTCTGAATATTTCTTTTTCTCCCTTTATCTTATGCCAGTCTTAAGTACTCCATGCTCCAGTGGCCAAAGCTATTCAGCAGACATGTGTGGTTGACAGACTGTGGCATCCTATGGCTAGCTGTTAAACAATGTGGAATCTTGGCTGGGCTCTTGCATTTTTCTTATAAGAGCTTCAGGAACGCTGTAGAATAACACTTCAGTCAATACTAATTCGTCAGCACTAATTAATATCAATTACTGCATTTGGAGGTTAGTGTAAGGGAAGCAGAATGCAACTCTAAAAGAAGCTTGTTGCATTCCTGCATGCATTTATCAGCCCATAGTTTTAAAGTGTTATTGAAATCTGCACTGGAGCCTTTGCTGTGGTTCTCAGTTACACCAGGAGAAACTGTTTTCCAGAATCTTGTTTCTCATGGTGTCAAGTTCTTGGGAAAACCTCTGGCTTCTCCTACTGCCCTTGGACCCAGTTCAAAAGCACTGAAGTATGTGCCAGACTTTAAGCATGTTCTTAATATTAAATATTTGTGTAAGTCCATCCCTGTTTTAACAAGAATTTCAGAATGTACCGAATGTTTTTTGAACCTGGGCCTTAGCATAAGACTAAGCTGGCTCTTACTAGGTGCTCCATCTCAGACACTGCCTTGCTCTGAAAAATACTATCCAGTAAATTAAATGTACTTTTATTCCTTATCTGTATACTATCTCCAGCTTTTAATTTAGCCAAGTGGTGTCTCCATCTTCCAGGTGAAAGGTCCATTAAAGGCAAGCTGCTTCACTATCCTAGGGTGTATAGTGCTTTCCAGCAAGAACCCACAAAAAATCTGTAGAAGCAATAAATACTCCAGGGAATGCATCCGCAGTCTCTTGCACAATTAGGCCAGGAAGAACTAAAAGTCGAGAAAAGTTTTCAGACACACTAAAATCTTTACTGCTTCTTCATGCTCTTGGCTTGTTGTGCCAAAGACAAGCTTTTATTATAAGAACCCTCTTATAAAGTCCACTGAAGCACTATGGGTCAGGATACTGTCCTGTAATTGCTGTTTGAATGACACATATCTATCAAAGCATGTCATTATATGGCTTTGTTATTGGAAATACCCCATAGATAGTTCCATGCATTTTCCCCATAACATTTTGTTTTGGTCTTCTTGTTTTTGTGATTGTCTCTCACGCATTTTTCTGACACATTTTTGCATTACAGCTGTGGTGGCTTCACCCACTTATAGACAAAAAAACCCCCTTTGGTTTACCCAAACCATGCAATATGACATACTAGTATGTTTTCAATACCTAATAGGCTTTCACTGGAAAGAAGTACAACATGTCACTGACCAGCTCAATATATGTGAATTAACTTATCTCCATGTCAGTAGGATCTTGCACCAGTCACAAGCTCATTTGCTAAGTCTTTCACAAACATTGCATGCAGGTGCTGCTAAGAGTTTTCAGGGCATCACTGCTTGTTCCCTTATTTTGCCCATCTGAAAGAACTGCTCTTTGCAGGTGAGAAGGATCATATTTTGAACCACAGTTTCAACTGTGCAAACGTATGCATATTGTGAATCTAGCCACAGGTTGAGGGATCCATTAGTTTCTTATGACTACAATAATAATAGTCAAACCTATTTTCATCTTTGGTTTCAGACACTAGTTTTATTTGTTTTGTGTAAAGCTAACTAGCTTTACTTTACAAGTAAAGACTTGGTGCAGGCAAGGAAGGATAAAAGAGTTCAAGTACTTTGACTTTTTGTTTGATCTCCAAACATTCTTTAATCTCCATATCAATGATATATTATAGATTGGAAACCAGAGACAGAGTTAGCATCAGGAAAAAGAGAAAGACAAAATTGCTTGAACATGCAGGATTCTCCAGAGCCAACTCATTCTGCCGTTCTATTCAATACATTTATATGAGGTTCTTTTTGTCTCATCATTTTATCCTGATGCTGTGAATCAGTAAAAGGAAAGAGTGGCAAAGTACCACATAGTGCAATGGACCTGTGTACAAAACAAGCATTTGTGCCTGTTCTGAAATGGTTAAATTTGCAACCCAGGTGCACCCTAGTATATGCTCTACCCCTTCAATGGAGGGGATAGGTGGCCAAGCAGGAGTGCTGCAAGAGGGGTCTGTTGTGCAGACCAATGTCCTCTATTTTCTATAGAGTCAGTCCAGGACCCACCAGCTTATCTATTTACAGGTTTATTAGTATACAGGTAACAATATTTACAGACTTATAAGAGAGTAATGGTAAATATATACAATATCTAAATCACCAAATCCCATTATGCTCTACAATCAGAGGCCCCAAAGGTCCACCCCCTTAAAGGGCATGTGTCCCCCTGCAGGTAAGCAGCTGTCTGCAACAGGTAAGTACAATGGAGGCAGATGACCTATCAACAGGCAAGTTCAGGCAAGAACAATAACAAGCAGATACAGGTAAACCTCAAATAGATGACATAACCCAGGTTACATTAAAGGATAACAATATATAAATGAATATTTACAAAATATGAGGTGCCAGTCCCCATTTCCAGGTACTCATGTGGCCGAAACCACTGGGTGATCCCCTAGGGTGCTCGCCTAGGGTGCCAAACCCTTGCACCACTCCTAGGTGGAGCAAGGGGAGGGTGCCAGTACCTCCTCAGCCCCTGATCCCTCTGAGTGTCCTCTCAGGGTTCCTCCCCTGTGGGGACCTGTTTCCTGGTTACTCATGAATCCATGGAGCAGATGGGGAGGGGCTCCTGGAGCCGTGGGTGCCTCATCAGGGCCACCCAGGGCCCTACCTTCTGTCCTCTGTTGGGGCTCGGGCCACGTCTTGTAGGTCCTGAAACCCAGGCCCCACCGGACCTATGTCATACTGCACTGGCACCTCTTGGGTGCCCAGACTCATGCTGGGGAGGAGTTGCAAAACCAAGCTGCCTAGCACTGCTCCCAGGGTTTGGGATACCATGCACTGCCATGTGCACTGAGTCTTCAGCCATATGCTGAGGGTAGCAGGGTCTGGTGGCTCTGTTTACTGTTGTGTGCACTGAGGTCCTCAGCTGCACACCAAGGGTAACAGACCCAAGCCACCATGTGCGGCTCCCCAGGGTTTGGTAGCCCCATGCACCGCTATGTGCATCAAGTGTCCAGGGACCCAAACTGCCTCCCACAGTTCCCAGGATCTGCCCCGTGTACCACGCTGTGCACTGGCTGAGGCAGTAGCCAAAGCTGTTCACTGCTCTGGTCCTACCAAGGGAGTCTTCTGGGGCTCTTCTGGGCTACTGCTTCCACCCACTGGGTAGCTCTCCCCAGCTTTTCTTGGCCCTGCCAGCTTCTTTGTCCCTCGACACATCTGCCGTGTGCTAGGCACGCAGTGCCTTTTATTCACTCTGGAGTCTCTGCCTCTGAAGGCTTGCTGGACCTGCAGAACTCTGGCTTCAATCAGGTCTGGGAGGCTCTTTGCAACCCCCTCCTCAGGGGTCAGCCCTGCCCAGCCGTTTCCTGATAGGTGGATGGGCACCACCAATCAAAATTAAGATTTTCCAAGCCCTTCCAGCTGGGCTGAAATGGTAAGTCTGCCACAAATTGTTCCATTCTCAGCCTGCTGGAGAAGCTACCACCTGCAATAACAACATTGTGCAGCTCACCAGTCACTCCTTAGTAAAACTCAAGGCTGCTCCCTAAATTGAAGTCTGAAACCAAAAAGTCAACCCTCTTTTTTAAGAGATACATTTCCAAAATCTATTCTGACTAGGACTCACACATTTAACCATGAGCAAAATGCTGAAAATGCATGACCCATGAGCCTGATGTGCAGGGCTATGGGTTTTCAGTTTGTCATAGAAAAACATGGAAAAAGATGGATTTCTCATTTTAAGGAGAAAAATGTGGATTTTCTTTTTTTAAGGAGAAAAATGCAGATTTTCTCCTCTAAAGAAAAAAATGCAGGAAAAGGCAGGTTTCCCCTTGCAGGCTAGCAGAATTACAGCTTGCAAGGGGCTGGGGGGAGTGGGAAGAGGGCAATCAGGCAGAGGATGCCACATGCATGTGTGCGTGCACACATGCATATGACAGGCAGGCAGCATGAGGACAGCTCCCACAGCTCCCCACAGGTAAGTCTGGGGGGCTGGGATTGAGGCCCCCATAGTGAGGGAGGGAGGGAGTTTGGCAGGGCTGGCGCTGGGGGCAATGCCTAGTTGGGGTGGTGCATGGGGCCTAGGGTCTAGGACCAAGGTGGGAATGTGTGGCTGCAGGGCCCGGCTGCGGAGTGGGATGGAGATGCAGGGAGTTAGTTCATCCAGGGGGCTGGCTCCTTACCACTGCACACACTCCCAGGAGGGAATAGGGGGCATGTGCCCCCCGATTTGTGCATGGGGTGGAGGGAGATGTGGGCTTGTGGCTGCAGGCTTGGGGCTCCCTGTCCTACTGCCCTCACCCCAGGGGCGTCCACAGCCTGGTGGGTCAGATGTGGTGTAGCAGGGCAGAGAGAGAAAGGGAAGCTCAGTGCTGCTGCCAGGAGCCCCATGCCATTATGGCAGGGTGCCCCCTGCCAGTGGGGCAGCAGCAGGGATGGTGGCATGGAGTTGTGCCCCTGCTGCTGCTTGGTGAGCAGGGAGCCCCTTGCCAAAGTGGTGTTGGGCTCCCAGCAGCAGCACCAAGCCTCTCTTCCCTGCTCTGCCCTGCTGCAGTGGGTCTTGCCCACTGGGCCATGGAGGCCCCAGAGGGGAGAGCAGCAGGGGCGGAAGGCCCTAAGCCCACAGTGGGCAGCTTGCATCTGCCCCCTCCCATGGGCTCCGTTACTACCATGCTGTCTGTGGGGGAGGAGGAGCTGGCCACAGGAGCCACCATGGGCAACAGCTGGGGCTCAAGCACTGCTGGGGTGGGGGTGGGGGCAGGGAACTGCAGACTCAGGTCACTGGCTACATAGCCCTGGCAGCTGGGGGCCTCCTCTGGCTATGGGTGGGGAGTGAGGGGCAGAGGTTGGGGGGAGCTGTGGGTGGTGATTGAGGGGCAACAGCAGGGCCTAGGGGTCTGTGGGTGGGGAGTGAGGAGCACTAGCAAGGCCAGGGGTCTGTGGGTCATGACTGAGGGGCAATGGTATGGGTAGGGCACCAGCATATGAAGGGCTGGTCAGCACCACAAAGTAATGGGGGTGGGGTGGGAAGGGAGAACAGTTGCAGCTGGACCTGCATCCTGGTGAGCAAAAGAGGCAGGGAGAGCTCTGATTTTCCACGATAAAAAACCCAAGATCAATTGGTATTTAGAATTTATTTTTATTATAGTGATTGAGGCACTGGTAGGCTTCCAAATTGCTTTAAAATGGTAAATATACGTCAATAAAACGTTGTGTTTGACCAGTACCGATACAGGAAACCCTTGCTATTCATGGGTTCAGCATTCGCGGTTTCAAATATTCGTGAATGCTGAACCTGCATTTTAAATACACTTTATACACTTACAGGAGCTCTGTGCTTGCTGCTGCCGGGCTCCCACTGACACCGCTGTGCTTCCACCACCGTGCTCCCACCGTTGCTGCCGTAGCCGTGCCCCACCCTCCAGTTGCTGGGGGCACTGCATTCATGAACACAGTGCCTTCTTTGTGGATTTTGCTATTCATGGGGGATACAAGAACATATCCCCCATGAATGGCGAGGATCGCCCATATATATAGTGGTGTTTCATTGTAATTATGGAAAAATATGGATTTGGAGTT
Source organism: Gavialis gangeticus (assembly GCF_001723915.1). Taxonomy (NCBI): domain Eukaryota; kingdom Metazoa; phylum Chordata; order Crocodylia; family Gavialidae; genus Gavialis; species Gavialis gangeticus. Next base: position 77,448,349 of record NW_017729022.1, read on the forward strand.
TTGTAATCAGGAAATTTATGTTTTTATTTTTAATTGGAGAATTTGTGATTTTTAAATAGAGAAAACCAGGATCCCTGCTGATGTGTGTGGAAGTATGATGTGTATGGAAGTATTTTCATTAATTTTGGGGTGGAGTGGGGAGCTGGATCACTTCTTATGAGAGTATTGTTACATTAATCTGGAATGTGTATGCATTCATGATTATGTATACGCATCCTGCATATGAAATGCAATAGTTATTTAAATAGCAACTTTTTATTATTCAGATACACATTGCAGGTAGAGACGTGGTTTAATATGTGATTATATATACTGATGGATGTGCAGACTTATAGATGTTCTTATAGGATATATCTAAATGTTTCTTTTTATTGACTATTGTTAGTCTTTGGATTTGTGTGGAATGAATAATCCACACTAGCTCCCATCGTTAAACTTTTCAGGGTGGAATCTTAATTTGGTGCATAAATAATTTTGTTGCTCACCTGATCTGCTGTTTCTCTTAATTGATTAATTTGACTGGTCAAAATTGTACTTGTATGATGACCATTCAGTAACAGTCCTCATCAATATATTTAGACTCTTGTCTATCTCCATGCAATAAAGCAGACAACACGTTAAATTATATTTGTGTCCTGAAACTTAACTATTTGAATAGATTGATAGTGGCAAGGGATAATGGGAAAAAGTTATTTATGGACATGGATCTCCAACTTCCCTTGGGAATGAGAAACCTTTAACATATGTTTCTCTTTGTTTCAGGCTCCATGGTACAGCTACTCCTTGCTTATATCTTAGTTATATTCTTGAAAAATGAGACTTGAAGCAAAACAATGTCAAGTGAATCCAGTTATGTTGAAGTAGTTACCTACTAGAAGGCGGCGGCCAAGCAACATTGTAACTGAACACTGTGTGACTTTAAACAAGTATGTTTTCTAATAGATCAGTGACATAATGAAACAACGTTAACTGGGATGATGTTAAGTGAGGAATACCTGTAGTTCCTACACAAATCTGGAAATTCATGCTTGTGAAGTGGATAGGTAGATCTGGCTGGATTGGGTTAGGGGCCACAGATCTTCCACTTCCTTAGTCACTCATGATAAGTCTGCCCAAATGGAACTAGCATACATTTTTCTCAGTGATTTTCTCCATCATGCTCCTGGTACAGTTTTCCCTACTGGAAACTCTTCAGGATGCCATGTTTGAATGTCACCAGCATAGGCCTATGGGCTTATAAACTTGCCTTAGTTTGGCTATCATCTTGTCATATGGGCCTTCCTGAACATACCTGGTCACATACTTCCTATATGCCATCCCTTCACAGAAGTAAGACCTCATGGTCAAACTACTCTTAGGCCCCAAGGCTCAGGTTCAGAACCCCCAGTACTTTCCACCTTTTCCAGAACCCCATCTTTGTTGTCCACCTCTGGACCCTCTATAACTTCTCCACAACTTTTTTAAAATGTGGAGTCCAAAACTGAACACAATGGTGTAGATGAGGCCTAAGCAATGATGAGTAGAGAGGCACTATCAGATCCTGTGTGTTGTACCCAATGCTTTTATTGTTGCACGCCTAAATTGTATTCATTTTTTCTGTGGCTGCATTATGCTGCAGACTCATACTGAGTCTGTGGTTTACTAAGCCTCCTAGATCCTTCTCTGTAGTGCTGCCATTCAGCCAGCTGTCACGCATTTTGTATTTGTATTTTTTATTCTTCTTTCCAAGGTGTAGCACCTTGCATTTGTTAGCACTAAACTTCACCCTGTTATCTCCAGCCCATCTTTCCAATCTGTTGACATCCTTTTGAAATGAGTTCCCATCCTCCAGTGTGTTCACAATCCTTCCCAGTTTCCTGTCATTTGCAAATATGCTTACGAAAGAAGAGCATGGATATATAATAAACCATTATTAGCCTTCTGACAAGTGTCAGAATTTCTCCTGACACTTTCTGGATGCCCAAGAACAATACAGAGTATACAGACCCATTTTACAACGAAAATGACATCAAAAAACAAAGTAGAGGTTGTAGTGTGCAACAGAAATATACAGACAAACACTAATCCATCATATCCTGCATGAGTAATCTTTCAGGATTTGGTGTCTTAACTATCTTCCTCCTGGAATGAAAAATTCAGAAAAAGAACCTCACATATATTACCAATGCTCTGGGGCCCCTTCTATAGTTTTTATTTCCTGCAAGTATGCCTAATTCTTCCTCACTTAAGTAGCATAAATCCTAATCCAAAACCCAATAGATTTCCTTCATTGGACTTCAGGTCCGTCACATTTTCCCAAGAACCTGTGGTACCCATGACTTAGCTGTGGCAGGCCAGGGTATCATGCCTTGTGCTTGTGTCAGGGTTGACTTTAGTTTTACTAAGAGCATAGATTATAGATTTGCATACGATGATTTGGACAGGGTGATCCTGTCTAAGGCAGGAGATTGGACTACAGGACCTATGGAGGTCCCTTCCAGCCCTACTTCTCTATGATGCTATGTTTCTATAGTTTACATGGCAAATCTAAATGTGCCTACCCTATAATCTGCAGCATTCTACAGAAGAGAAAAAGTAATTAATTAACCTACAAGTAGGGGTAATCCCTATGCAATTAACTTTTGATAACATTGACCCTTAATAGGTTTATATTGGTAATCTAGGAAAAAAAGTCTCAGTATTCAATTACCAGTCCCCTGAGTCATTCATACCTTTTCTTATTGATTTGAATGTGACATGGCTTGCTTAAATATCTATTTTTCTCACTGTGTTAATATAGATAACAGTGATTATCACACACTGTGTGTGTCTACACAAGATGCTTCGAGTGCAGTCGGCTACTTCTACTGCAAATTAGTGCAGTGGGCAAAACTCGTACTAATGCACTAATGTGCAGTGGAATTTCATAGATTTCATAGACTTTAGGGGTTGGAAGGGACCTCGTGAGATCAAGTTCAGCCTCTCTGCCATAGACAGGAAGTCAGCTGGGATCAAGTGACTCCAGCAAGAAAAGCATCCACATGTTTTTTGAAAGAGTCCAGAGTAGGTGTTTGTACCACTGTTGGGGGGAATCTGTTCCAGACCCTGGACATTAGCACCGTAAAGAACTTTTTTTTTTTATGTCTAGTCTACTACGCATTAGTGGCACCGAAAATGCATGCACTGGTGCTACTGCACAGTAGTGCTGGTTACTCTGCATTTAATTACTATCTGTTATTACAAGTACTAAAATAAATGTGCAGTAAACACTGCACATTAATGCCTATGTAGTCGTATCCACTAGGCATGTCTACACATATGCTTTATTGTGTAGTAGAGTAATTTGTTTCACAGTAAAGCATCACCATCTACACATATGGCACAATTAGGGCATGGTAAACTAATTTACTCTGGCATAGGATAGTCCTGTCAGATACAAGTGCTATCCTATGTTATAGTAAATAACTACAATTAAATGCACATAGGGATAGTGACATGGGCACAATTAGCACTTGGTCAGCTAAGCCAGCAGGGGGCCAGACTCCTGCCTGCTGATGAGCCACATGGTGTGGCAGCTAGCTGCAGAAGCTTAGTGGCAGAATCAGATGCCTGATGGAGGCATCCAGATCCCAGGCCTAACTCCCCATGCTCCCTGCCAGCCTGGAGCTGCTTCCAGAGAGCCTAGGCCAGCTTGTCCCTGACCCTCCAGAGCCCAGAGCTAAACTGGATGCTCCCTGCCAACCCGGAGCTGCCCCCAGAACCCAGGGCTGTGCCACTGAGGCCCTTGCCAGACCAGGCACTGTGCCCCACTACTGTGGGCACCTGTTGCCCAACACCACCACCTGAACCCCAGGACTATGCCACTGAAGCCCCTGCCAGCTGAAACTATGTCAGGCCCCACACCCACTAACACACAGGGATGGGGGCCCAACTGGAGCCATGAAGAGATGATGGAGAGGGGGTGGGGGGGTGGGGGGGACACATCAAGGTCCAGTGGCAGTTTAGCTAGGCAATGAGGGCCAATGCATATGTCAATGAGGACATGGCCTGGCAGATAAAGAAGTATAGACACCAGTGGTCTAGCCAGCAGTGCCAGGTCAAGACCAAGGCCCTGAGGGTGCAGTGAGTCCTTGTCTGGGACCACAACAGGCAGTCCAGGGCTGCCCACAGATCCATGCCCGTCCTTCATAGGCTGGACCACATCCTGGCCCTCACAGACCCAGATGAGGCCAGGTACGTGTTTTGCAGCATGGGTGGGCTGCTGGAGCCTGAGCCATGGGCTGCTGACCAGGATGACTCTTTGGGAGAGGGCCTCTCAGGGCTCCCACACAAGGTCTCAGCATGCTCCCTACCCTCAGCCTCACCCAGCAGCTCAGGCAGCCCAAGCCACCACCTGCCCCAGCAACTCCAGCAATGGGTCACTGATGTTGAGGACAGAGTGAGAATGGCCCCTGCACACATCAGCTCCAGCTCATCATTGGAAGGTGCCAGTGTCTTTGCAGCCACATGCCATGCTGGACCTCATCTCTGTGGCCAGGGGCATTGTTGGTCCATCAGGAATGCCTGCCACAGACATTTGGTAAGCCCCACACAGGGTAGAGTGCTGGGGTGGAGGGGGTGCTGTGGCTACCTGCCCCCCACACCAGCTCACTTGTCCACCCCCAGGCTACACACCTTGAGTCAAGTGTTCCACACAGGGATGTAGGGAGGAGAAGGAAGGGAGTTGCTCCAGAGCTGCCACAAGAGCTGCCAGCAGGGGCCAGTAATGGCCCACTCTGGGTTGGGTACATGGAAGGCAGGCTGCCTGTAGCAAGCAACAAGCAGCCTGCTTGCCTCCACTGTGGAAGCAAGGATGGAAGGCTCGGCCAGCAGCCACCTGTGGACAGGCCTACCTGGACCACTTAACGTGGTCCCTGGGCACCTGCGTGCACACAATCCCCGAACTAAGGGTAGGCAGTGCACAGCCTCTTTGTACAGTGCATGTTAACTCTGAAATGTTGCAAACCCTCACAAAGAGCCTTTCTCCTTGCTCTGTAGAATCAGCTCCTGGATGCAGGGGAGACTCACCTGCCACCAGCAGAGATGGGGCCCAAAGGATGTTGCCACCCTCTGCAGGCATACTTTGCATGCCCCATTTCTGTTAGTACTAGAGCCAGAACCAATCACCTCTCATAGTTTCATAGTTTCTAGGGTCTGAAGGGACCTGAGTAGATCACCTAGTCCGACCCCCTGCCATGGCAGGAAAGATTACTGGGGTCAAACGACCGCAGCAAGGTGTTCATCTAACCTCCTCTTAAAAACCCCCAGGGTAGGAGCCAGTACCACTTCTCTTGGAAGTTGGTTCCAGATCCTAGCTGCCCTGACCGTGAAGTAGCGCCTCCTGATATCTAGCCTAAATCTACCCTCTACCAGCTTGTGACTGTTATTCCTAGTCACTCCTGGCAGTGCTCAGGAGAACAGGGACTTCCCCAGTGCCTGCTGATCCCCCCTGACTAGTTTGTAACAGGCCACTAGATCCCCCCTCAGCCTTCTTATGTGGAGGCTGAACAGGGTCAGGTCCC
>NW_017729022.1:77454402-77464192 GCF_001723915.1 Gavialis gangeticus
GGAACCTTCTTTTTACCCCCTATGTATTTAAAGAAGGACTTCTTATTGTCCTTAATCCGGGAAGCTAGTCCCAGTTCCATCTCTGCCTTGGCCTTCCTGACTGCCCCTCTACACCCCGAGCAACTGCAGTATAGCAGAGTGGCTGTTTGCCATCTCTGAAGAGAGGCTGAAGGAGACTCAGGCCTAGCATTGAGAGATCTGTCAGATGGACTGGGCATACCTTGCCCTCCTGCAGAGTCAGGTGGAAACCTAGGAGGAGCAGCATGCTATGGTGTACCAGGCAGTGGAGGCCACTGAGGATGACCGGCATGTCCTCAACATGGTCCTGGCTCTGGTGGTCTCTTTTGTGCTGCCCAGTGTTCAGGCCCTGCCACAGCCCCAGCTCCAGGTGGCCCCAGGAAGCCACCCACAGGCCTGCCTCAGGATTCTCAGTGGGCATGGGAGAAGATTCAACACTACCTGCAGCAGTCAGGGCCCCCAGCTCCCCTCCAGATCCTGCCCTCTTGGTGGCTGGGCCCCACTCCTTGCCCACTATCTACCACTCACCCCTCCTCCATGTGGCCCCTGAGTGGGAGCTGGCTATGGTGAGGCCAGCTCCCCATGTAGGCCCTGCTGGTCATGGCCCTGCGGAGGAGGGAAAGTGGGTTAAGCAGGCTGAAAGTGCCCACCCTGTCCCCTGGGCCAGCCCCCAACCCACTGGGTTTGCTATAGTATCTGGACCTGAGGTGGTCTTGGCAGAAGCCAGGGTGCTGGGTACTTCCTTCTGGACTCCATACCATAGGTGCCTTCTCCCTACTGTTACCTCTTGACACTTGGAAAAAGACACTGTAAATCATTTCACAGGAGAGAGGATGTTTTATTGGTGGTTTGTGCTGGGTTTGGGGGGTTTCTGTTGTTGGGAGGAAAGGAAGGAGTGTGCATGTTGGGGCGGGAGGGAAGAAGAGGGTCTTTTGTTGGGGAGGGAGGGAAATAAAGGATGGGGCTTCTTGCAGTGTTTGTATACTTGGGGTTACACTGGGGGTCTGGGGTCTGTGGGCAGCCACCCAGGTGCCCTACTGCAAGGGGTGGAGGAGTAAGTTCCTTGTGGACACAGTGCCCTTGTTGCTGCTGTCAGGGGGAGGGCAAAAAGCATCCATGACATACTGGGCACAGGCTGTCAGGGTGGCATCTTGGAGGCTGTGCTAGTAGGTTGCAAACTGCTTGGAGCCAGAGAAGCATGTAGCCACAGAACACAGCACAGGGCATCCTTTTACAGCGCAGGGCTGGTCGCCAGGTGGTTGTGCCTGGCTGCAGCCAGCTGTGGCTGGATTCTGGAGCTCCCCCTGACTGCAGCAGTGATCCAGAGCAGGCCAGGAGTGTCCCTGGCCTAAACTGCTCCACCCAGGCTCAGTTTGCTCCTGGCTGGGGGGCACTAGAAGCTGGGGGGTGCTAGAGCATGGCTCTCTAGCTGTGTGTTTCCTTCCTCTTCCTGCTGCCTCTGAGGTCTCTGGAATTTGCAGTTCAGAATTACCACAGTAGGACTCTGCAGGGTTGCTCATCACTTCCTCTTCCTGCTTCTGGGTGCATCTGGTATTTGTGGTCCACAGTTGCAGCCAGCAGGAAGTCTGAGTGGGAGAAGGGGTGTTTAACTCCTCCAGCCAGGGCTTGCCTGGGGGGTCAGTTCCTCCCCTCCCCCGTCATAGACTAGGCTGCATCCCTAGCCAGGCTTGCTCCCCCACCCCCTTGTCAGCCAACTCTCACTGCTCCAGCTCAGGAGCGGAGGGATGGGACTAGCCCTGCTCTCTGGAGCAGACAGCATAGCCTATCTCAGGGCTGAAAAGCATGCTAGGATGCTGGGGTACTGTGCTTTAACTTCTACCAGGAAGGGGTCTGGGACAGAATTTTCATAAACCAGTTTCACCCAAATTAGTTAAGTCTGATACTACATTCAACCAGGTTTATCTGAAACCAGTTTTAGCTATTTTGAAACTGGTTTACGTGCACTGAGCTTCTGTTCTGTTACAGGTTTAAATCAGTTTCTGATCACTTAAACCAGTTTATGTGGAATTTCTGTCCCTAGCCCTAGCGATGGTGCAAGGTGCACCGATGCTAGTTGTTCCTGGGGAACCAAACGTCCAAACTATGTGTGGATGTGGCCACTGGGGGGAATATATTGTAATCCCATTCCCTCCTCTTCCTACCCTTCTGTGCCTTGTTTCAAAACTGTGTCTGACCTGGCAGTCAGATATTGGCATAATTGTGTTGTCTTCAATGGAGTAAGGCTGATTTATGGCACCTGAAAATTTGACTATGTTTGGAGCCTTAAAAATAATCAATGGAACCAGTTCAGTGAGCCTGAAGGTAAAGGACCTGACAATGAGCCCTACTTGTAATTCCTTCTATTAAACATCTCACTCATGTCCAAGATGCTTGTGCCATTCTCTTTTGGGCAATAACTCTCCCATTTCCATTTTGGTTTATTCATTGTACGTGCTGTGTTATGAGGTTTTTCCAGAAAATTACATCTCAGCAGAAGACCCTGGTATCTTGGGTGAAACAGTCAGTAGGCAGAAACCACAACGTGGTCATTTTCAAGGGGAGATCAAATTACCCAGCTTGCCATAGAAAGAACAAACATTTTTATTCTGGACTGTGCTTATCTATTTTTGCAAGTACAGCCCTTTGGAAAGCTACTTGCTCAGCTAATCTGTAACTGTCATGGAAATGTAATTTTTCCCTCCTCCAAACCAATATCAGGCACCTGGCAAGCTTGCTTGTGCACCCATGCGTTCAAGTCTAGCAGTTTCCATGGAAACCCATCAAACTGTCGCACTAGTTTTCTAGCATTCTGCCACTTCACAAACACAGGACAGACTGTTTTGTACAAAAAATTCTTATAATGGTATTTTTTGTTCCTCCAAAGGCAATTCAGTAAAGGCTCAATGTTGCACCCAAGCAACTTGTGTATATAAGAACACAAAAATCAAGGCTATTGCACTGTCACTGAAAAATACATTTTAAGCAATCAGATATATTTCAGAGATAGGGAAAATGGAAAACTTCATCTTCACATCTGTATATTTGCACCCTGATTTAAATAATCCAAAGTCTATGAGGACCTGCTTCCCTGTTGTGAAGATATTTGAATTTCAAAGCCAGGATGAGGGGCACAGCTGACTTTGCTGAGTAACACTAATCCTGAAAATACATGCATCCTCCTACAAGTGATATTTGAGATTTCAAGCCACAGCTTATCGAAGTGGCTTTAGATTTCCATCAGAGTACTAGGAACCCACTTCTCTTTTATACACACTCTTGAATTCCAGCTTCACTTGAGAAACCTTATTCTTTTGGATGGTCTTCATTTGAGGACTTGAGACTCAGGTCTTAAGAACTACCCCAAACTGAGTATTGACGATAAATTTCCAACAGATAGATACATCTTGACATGACCAAATTTGGATGAATGCAGTGGTCACTCTTAAAAAGCTTCTTTAATTTTAAAAGCTTCCATTGGTTTGAGAGAGAGAACCCTTGTGTTTAAAATGGGCAATTTCTAATGAAATTGATACTTTATCCATAAAACCAGTAGAAACTTTTTGGCATTGTTTTGTTCTTAGCAACATAACTGAATTAACTCCTTTGTTTTTTTCCAGTTTAAACCAGGAGCTATCACAAAGGTGACAAAAGTCCATTAATTTCAGCCCTTGTTATATTAACAATGACAAACAGCTAAAGATACAGTTCAGACCCATGTTTAGATTCAAAGAAAGGAACTATGTACCCAAGACTAGAAGATTTGATCTTCCTTTCAGTGCTAGTATGAAGTATAAGGTTAATACACAGGAAAATTCATGAGACAGCATTTTACAGTGAATATTATAATGGATATTGGATAGAATTGTGAACTAGAGGGTAACCACTGTTTTATCAAGTATTTTTCAGTAAGAGAGTCCTGAGACTTAATAATGCATACTACCGTTGATTCCACACTTAATATCAACCTCCTTAATGGAAAAGTTTATCTATGCCATTTAGCATTTATTCAGTGGTAAATGTACCCATTTAATAACAATTGATATTAAACAGTTTCCCACTTAAGGTTAATTGAAAATCGTGGTCTCAAGCTCCAGACAGTACGTAATGTCACTTGCTTCAGGCATAGACAATGAACACAACATTTCTTGTGACCCCAAGCTTTATAGTAAGCCTGAAAGTAAGGATGATTTTCAATTTTTACTCAAAGTTTTATGCTGAATTTAATTGTATGATTATTAAAGCCTCAATGAAGGGTCACTGAAGGCACTGAAACACATCTATGTATAATAGGTTTCATGGACAAGTCCGGGTGATTTTAGAATTAATGCACATTCAAGCATACATGTTAGACTTGTTTATATATTAAGATGGATTTGATAGCAGCAGAGCAGGGAAATCTGGTCTGGCCACCACCTTCTGCAGTAGTCCAGATTGAACTTTTCTCTCATCAGGTCAGTGGACTTGTTTTATTTGTCTGCTCATGGAAACTAATGGACCCAAATTGGTTTTAACATCACATAGGCATAACATTACACAGGACTGGACTATTCTACTGATGCCTGGATTGAATAATTTTTTTTTTGCCTCTGAGTACTGATATAATGGATAAACAATGTCACCATACATTAACCTTGTGAAGTATGAAGTAGATAGACATTGGTACATTAGTAGGTAGATGGTCCATCAGAGGTGATAACTTTTTGTATTAGAGGGCTGAGAACTCATAGTGATTGGTACATCCAGAGATCACCTAGATGTAATGAAGATGATGTTTTTTTCCTAAAGTATACCTGAATGGCAGGAAGATATTATTTTCCCCCTTCTCCATTACAGTATTAACAAAATACAGATTTGGAGATTGTATTTGGGGTCAGACACTTTGGGTTGCCATCTAAATTAAATATTTTAAACTTTGATGTGTTTTCAGTACAGTACACTACGTGGACGAGTGTAGCATGTCAGAGTCCCAGGGGATGTCCATGAGACCCCTGCAGGCTTCATGACCATGCCCATTCTGCCCCTTAGGGTGCGTCCCCATCTCTCCTGCCACACCTTGATGGAATAATGATAGATAGGAAGATTGTCCACAGACCATTGCAAAGCCCCAGTTCCACTGAACCCCCACTAGGATCCCCAGCACTCTTCTAGTCCTTCATGATCCCCGGCCCCTTGTTGGGCCTCTATAGGCAGCTGTGCCCAGCAGCACACCCAAAACATTAAGGATTTGCATGATTCCAAATCCTTCCCTTTACCACATCCCATGCCTCATGGGTGTTACTGAAAAGTTGTTCTCTGTGTGGGGCTTCTGCCTTCTTAGCCTCTGCCCCTTTAATCTCGCAAGGCCTTCTAGCCTGGGCCCACTGAATTGGATCTGGCTTTGAGGTTCTAACTCTCGGTTGTCCCTTTGGTCACCAGGCCCTTGGCTCCTGTCTGCCAGGCCCCTAAGTCCCTATGTGGCTACGCCTTCTCTGGTGCTGGGCCCTTGGTCCCTGCCTCACACTACACCCAATCTGGGCTCAATACTGACCGGAGCCTTGATCCTGCCATTGGCAGGACTCAAGGCTATCAGGTGCCCCATGGGCATGAATAGGACCTCGATAAACCTAAGCCCCTGGGCCATAACATAACATAAATATTGGAAGTTGTCCCTTGCCCCTTTAAGAGTATAGGCCTTCACTCAATATTACAGTGTCCTGGGCACCCTGTGATCTCTGATGCCCACTGTTCCTGCAGGCAGTGGGGCAGGCAGTCAAACATCCCTGGGTGGCTCTCCTGGGCAGGAGCTCCTTGCCCTGTGGCTGCCAGGGAGGGAAACTCCACTCCCTCACCCCACCCTGAGCCAGTCTCAGCCTTAGCCTTGGGCTTATGAGCTCCCAGGGCCCTGCCTACATCCCATCAGCAGACTGTGGGCCTGCTAATTGCACCATTAGCCTGTTGCCCCAGTGATCTGCAGCTGTGGTGCCCTGCCTAGCCTGCAGTGCTCCCTGGCTAAGCTGCTTCTTCAGTTAAAGGAACAGAGAGCCCCAGGCTCTCTGTTACAGGAAGACAATTCAGTCACTAGATTTGAGACAGGATTGACTCCAGCCATGGGGACAAAACCAGGGATGGGGAAAATGCTAGTCTGAAGCATAGAATCACAAAGAAGTAGGACTGGAAGGGACCTCTAGAGGTCATCTAGTCCATCTCCTGCCTGAGGCAGGATCATTCCTACCCAAACCATCCCACACAAACCATAATCTAAACTCTACGCAAGACTACCATCAACCCTGACATAACCTAAACCTAACACCCTAACCTGCCACAGGTAAAGCAAGGGAATTACAGTAGCTAATGTTCTGCTTCTATAGAGCATTGTCAATATATGGTCAAAAGATCATGGCTAGAGAGCCACGCCCCTTGCTACAGAGGAAGGCAAAAACCCCCACAGTCTAACCATGGGGTAAAATTCCTTCCTGACCCTGAATATTCATAGATTCATAGATATTAGCATCAGAAGGCACCTCAGCAGATCATTGAGTCCAACCCTCTGCCCCAGACAGGAAAGAGCACTGGGGTCTGATGACCCCAGTCAGGTGTTTGTCCAGTTTCCTCTTAAAGACCCCCAAGGTAGGGGAGAGCATCATCTACTTTAGAAGTCCATTCCAGATTCTGGCAACCCTTACCATAAAGAAGTTCTTCCTGATGTCTAACCTGAATCTGCATTCTGGATCCACTTGGATTCATTCCCTGCTCACTAGTGTGTTTACCCCATAATTTGGTGTCATCTGCAAATTTGGATACTGTGCTCTCCATGCCCTCATCTAAGTTACTGATGAAGACATTGAACAGCACTGGTCCAAGGACCAAACCTTGGGGAACTCCACTGCCCACATCTTTCCGGGTTGATACTGACCCATCTACCACCACTTTCTGGGTGCATCCCATTAGCCAATTTGCCACCCACCTGACCGTGTAATCATTTATGTCACAGAGAGACGGTGATATGGTGATCAGTCTGACCCCAGTGGAGGGATATGGCAATCAGTCTGATACGGTGATCAGTCTGACCCTGAGTGGAGGGACAAGACCTAGCCAGGAACCTCTGGCTTTGCTCAGAAGTAGTATTGGCACACTTTAGTCAGTCCCCAGCTTTGGCTGTAGCCAACACCCAGTGTCTGTGGGGAGGCTTAAAAACACCAGGGCACATGTAGTAGAAAAGGGGTCAGGACAATCAATGAAGCCCAGAAACATGGGAAATACAAATGGTAGAACATAGGCATAGCTATGCTTAGATCATCCCAACCAGTGACTGTCCAACTTCTTTTTGAACACCTCCATTAATGGAGAGTCCACAACTTCCCTAGGCAGTCTATTCCACGGCCTCACTATTCTTACAGTGAAGAGGTTTCTCCAGATATCCAATCTAATTTACTGCAACTTCAAGCCATTGGTTCAAGCTCTTCACAAGAGGAAAGAGGTGTTTTCCCTCTTCTTTAGGGCAGCTCTTCAAATATTTGAAGACTGTTGCTACGTCCCCTTTTAAGCACTTTTTTGCAAGCTGAACATGCCTAGATCCTTCAGCCTCTCCTTATATGAATTAACTTCCAATCCCTCAGTCATTTTTGTTGCCTGCCTCTGGACCCTCTCTAGCTTCTCAATGTCCTTTTTAAAACGTGGAGCCCAGAACTCCACACAGTACTCCAGATGAAGCCTAACCAGTGCCAAGTAGAGGGGCACTATCACCTTCTGTGTCTTGCAATTAATACTTTTATTGATGCAGCCTATACTTCTATTGATTCAGCCCCTCCAAAAATAATCTTTTGTGCAGCTACATCACACTGCAGACTCATACTGAGTCTGTGGTCAACCGGGACTCCCAAGTCCTTTTGCATTGTGCCAGCTGTCACCCATTGTATAATTGTGTGTTTGATTATTTCTCTGGAGATGTAGCACATTGAACTTAATTCCATTGGTTCTAGTCAAACTTTCCAATCTGTTGAGATCCTTCTGAATTGTGTTTACATCTTCCTTTTGTGTCATCTATAAACTGCTCATGAAGCTTACTATGCCATCATCCAAATCATTAAATATATTGAACAGCACTGGGCCCAGGACAGACCCCCATGGGACAGACCTCCATTCAAAACCTCCTGTCACTCTGACATTGACCAGTTACTAATTACTTTTTTGTTGCATCTTGTGAGCCAGTTATCTATCCACCTTATAGTCTTATATGGAATATTATAGCCTTATATAGAATATTAAAGATGGTTTTACTCAAAGTTCTGGAAATGCATGGGAAGCTTCAGGTTGTCACATACAAGACCTATTCCCTTCATGACTTTAAAAAGAGTCAGGGAGGTCCTGAGTCCATTATTCCTTCTCAGAGAACTAAACAGGTGTTGGTGAATAACAGTTCTTTTACACAGAAAAAAATCTGTCTTTTGTTCTGTTGTGTTACCCATGCCATGTTCATACATGGGAATTGAGAAGAGAACTATGCCACAGAACCTGGCTATGCTAATGATGCAGCTGTACATCTTTGCAATGTCCAGATGGTGTACTGTCTTAGCTTTCTCAGTGTTTAGCCAAGATACAGACTTGGATGAGTGTAAATTGGCTCAGTTTTGCTCCAGGTAAGAGAGAAGCAATGCTGGCTAGTTGGGAGTTAGATTTACCTTCAATGTGACATAGGACATCTATTTTTTGGATTTAGTGCATAGGTTCTTTAAACATGTTCCTTCTAATCTACTTTAATGGGAATTACTTGAATACTGAACAAGGCTGGGCCTGTAATTTGTTCAGAATAGCTCTGCATCTCTTTTTGTATGTATAAGTATGCCTGTATCTGCCAGTATGTATAAACATTTGGTAGTGTTTGGGGGTATAATTTTCATTGGTGTAGCTGCACTGTCACTGACACCGGTGAATCTACCTGCTTACCTAGTCTAAGCATATTATGTCAAAAGAACAAATATCTCCTTGTTCCTGTAGTTCTACTTTATTTCTCAGCTAACTTGTACCCTGTAAGATTTGTGACTCCAGATTGACATAAATATCATGATAATATTTTCTGTGCATTGTCTGGCTGGTTTATTTCAAAATGTGCAATAAGTCAATTATGTCATTGCCTGTTTTCTAAGTGCAGCAGAGAAGCTCTAATTGCTTTCTGTCAGTTGACTTAGGCTAGGCTATTTTTGCAGTAATTTCTCTTTGCCAGCAAAATAGTGTCCTATTGGGAATACTCTTTCCTATTGTAGAGACTCCTGTATTTTTGCTTGGTGATAATTAATAACAGTGATGTTATTAATCTTCACTATGTTTCCTAACCTCTTCTGCAAAGAAAGGCGTAATTTAGAATGTTAAAGAATAAAATTATGACACAATTTCTTCCTAAGGGAAAATAGGTTTCCTGCACAATACACATTTCTTTCCCACAGTGAATATAGCCTGTAGCAGGTTCTTAAAAGTAAAGCTAATTGCAGGGGAGTGAGAAGCATTATGGAAGGAGCTACTTTACTGCCTCATTGCACAAGAAACTTGCATAAGAAACAGTACCATAGCAAGGGCAGGTGAGTGGGGCAACCGTGCCCCGGGCTCCAAAGTGAAGGGGTGCCAACAGGCGCTGTCCAGCTGGGGTGGCACACAGGACAGAGGCAAGAGTGGCTTGTCTGGGAGGACATGGGGACAGGGAGAGGGAAGCTTCCACCTCTGTATGCACTCCCAGGCATGTGCCCCCCGGATCTGTGTGTGGGGTTGTTGCATAAATTGCTGATTTTATCCCCTGGAGGCT
>NW_017729022.1:77464203-77465827 GCF_001723915.1 Gavialis gangeticus
CAAAGAAACATAGAGAAAAGTATCTATTTTTGCTACAGGGTGAGGGTGGGCTGCCGCTGTGGGCTTTGCCCTGGGCACTGAACTTCATTGCTATGGCACTGATAAGAAAACTGGAGGTTGAATTCAAGGCAATGCTAATGGTGATGGGTCCATTCTGGACAATAACTACATGAATTTAGAACTTCCTTTCAATGATGGATCATTTTAATCCTGATCCTTGTGGACACTTTGTATCTATACTTCTGAGCCAGTCTGAGGCAGTCAACATGCCAGTGTAGCAGAAGTGGATTTCTAAGCTGCTGATCTTCCAGTGTTTGTATTGATAATTTATCTTCTGCTTTCAGCATTTGACAAGCATGGGATTTTGAAAAGGCCAAATTCTAGGTTTCCTGAGGTTATGTCTGACCTCACTGTGACTGTTACTTAAGAACAACATTTGCTATATCTTTTTGCAAGGTCATTAAAGATCTGAGGCCTGGCAGGTTGTTATCATTAGTATGCTTAGTAGTAGTAACTTTGCAGAAGTCTGGAAACCACAGCTGACATCGGGCTCTATAATAATAATCACTGTACAAATACATAGTTAGATGCACTTTATGTGCCCTATGTATTCCTCCCCACCAAAAAAAAGATTTGAATTTTAAACAGACAAGATTGTTCTGGATAGCAAAAGCAAACTCTACATGGCAAGTTCCCTCTCCAAAGGATAGCACCTCTGGAACATGTCAAATAAAGACACCAATAATTTATTATATGAACAAACAGTATACTTGTTTTGCTTTTGGAGACAACTGAAGAGATCTGACTTAAAAATTCTCAGAAAAAAATTCAGCCTGATGCAGATACCTAGAAAGGTTTTGGCTCACATCAGCATGGCAAAACTATAAGCAACCAAAACAGGCACTTATGGAAATGTCAAACAAGCTTAACAATAACTGGTACTACTAATCCTACACATTGTAGTGCATGCTATAAGCTGATGCCCTCCACAACATCCTACATGTAGCATGCAGAACCAAGTTCAGGTGGGGAAACATTTATCATACTTCATTTTCTATCACTTTCCAGATTCTTTTTTCATTGCTTTCTGTTAAAAACCATCAAGAGCTTTGATTTACTAAGGCACTTAAGAAAAGCCCCTCACTGCAATGAAAACTCAGTTTCAAGGTTATACCAGTTCTTTTCACAGCATGTTTTTTCGAGGCAGAGCTGAATTAAATTTTTTTGTGAAAACCTTTTTTAAAAATTTAATAGGGGAAAAACTAGGGAAGGATCAGAATTAAATAAAGAGAACCACAACAAGTTGCTGATGACACTAAGATGTGGGGCAAGGTGGACATACTTGAAGGGACAGAGAGGCTGCAAATAGATTTAGACTGACTACAAAAGTAGGCCGATGAGAATAGGATGGGTTCAACATAGACAAATGCAGGGTGCTGCACCTTAGGGAGAAGGAATCCACAGCACACAGACAGGCTGAGGAGTTCCCCTCTTGAAAGCACAGAGGCAGAACAGGATCTTGGAGTCATTATTGGCCCCAAGATGAACATGAGCCGCCACTGCCAGACCGCAGCCACCAAGGCCAGCCATACCTCGTCATGCATCCAAAGATGCATCTCAAGCC
>NW_017729022.1:77466081-77471255 GCF_001723915.1 Gavialis gangeticus
GGGGGTCAGGCTAGGTGATCTGTTCAGGTCCCTCCTGACCCTAGCTACTATGAAACTATGAAACAATTATAGCCAGATTCAGAGATGCTCAGTCTGGCCTTTGGGTACTGCCTCAGTGGTCTAAAGCAGGGATGGAAGGTCTGGGCAGCCTCTACTCCTCCATACTCCTGCCAAGTGTAACCTCTCATGTATACACCATGACATGGGCGACTGGTGCTGCCTCAGTGACCAGTGAGTGACCGGGGGGAGGGGGATCCCCCCATGGCTGATTGTGCTGACAAGCTCCACAAAACTTACCAACCAGTAGGTGGTCGTGCTGCCTCTGTAAGCAGCTGCAGCGCTCCCAGAAGTGGCCATGGTGCTTCTGGAATCAGCTATAGCCTACATCCAGTGCTTGCACTCCCCAGCCAGCACTTGTACTCCCCTGCACCCCCGTGCACCACCTATCCGTTGCCACTGCACTATGATCCAGAAAGATCAATGGTTGCCTACTAATACTACTAGCAGTGTCTAATGTATGAGCTTCTTGTCATCAGACAATTCCAATCTATTCTATTTAAGACAACCCAGGGATTTTCCAGTTTGGGGGGCTGGGAGTTTTGCCCCACTGTTCCCCTCCCCTATCAGAAGTGTCTGATAGGGGAGAGCAGTTACCAGAGGAGTAGCACTAAGCACTGCCTTTGAGGGGGCACACAAATAGCTGCTTCACCAAGTGACTGTTATGTAGAAGCTTCCCTGTTATGCCTCTTATACTACTGCTGAAGTGTCTGAAGGCTTCGCATGCATCTGACAGTGCACTTAAAACTGACCGGCAATGACCTCCATGATCCTAATACAGAACACAGCGCTTTGGCAATCCACTTCTGTCCAGACTTTTTTTAAGGGACATATATATGTGAGGGAGGGAGAGATATAGGAGAGGTGATTTCCTGAAGCTACCCTTTGCTCGGAGCTATCAAACAAGCCTCCCACAAATCCTTTCTTCTACAGCAGGGTGTTCCCTTTAAGGAATTGCTATGTATGAGGTTGAGCTGCTGCTCAGATTTTGTCCCACCGCCGTAAAAAAACTAACTTATGCCCCTTACTGTTTCAATGGTCCTTTAAGAAGAAGTGGAGGATACAAGGGAGGGCAAAAAATTACAATCACAGCAAATTAATTTCACCTTTAAATATCACAAAGCAGGAATTTGTAATAAAAAAAATGTGCTTAGGTTCAATTCAGGAAGATTTTCCAGGTGTTTTGGGCAGTTCCCCCCCTTTTGATTTCTACTCTTGTATAGTATGTCAATTTATTTTTTATTTATAACTGTTTTTAAAAACCTGAACTGCACAGCCAGAGCTGCTGCTAAATTATCTCAGCATTAGAAACAGCCTGTCATTTATTATGAATTATCTAGTGCATATTGCACACTATTACAGTCTTGGGCATTCATGCCTCTTCAGTGCATGGAGGTATGTGCAGAGCAGTAATAAACCTTTTGCACCATCAAGATCATACCCATGTTTTATTTCATCCCAAAACTGTTCAGGCTTAAGAACTCAATGAAGTTTGTCTAAAATGTACTGCAAGAATGAAATTTGATTAACTTTGGGTAGCATGATTTAGAGAAAATGTCTGTCTTTGGGAGATTGAAAGACAACATTTCTAACTATGTTCTACGTTTAGTGGGAAGAAAGTATTTTCCCCCAAAGGTCAAGATCTGATATCATAACATGTTTTCTCTTCAAAAGGTGAAGTAACAATTATCCCTGACCATAGAGTCCATAGAACTGCTTTCCTTTGGTCTACTATCAACAGCCAGTCCCCATATCAGCCCTTGGAGTATAGCTAATGTAGACTGGGATCTTCTGGTGGCAAAATGAGATGACAGAAACTCCTATATCACATTTTCCTTCAGGTGGGTGTAGAGGGAGTGACACAATTCAAGAGGGATAGAAGTGGGACATTTCTAAGCCCCAGCACTCTTTGGGTTCTGAAGGAAATTCAAATATTTAGATTGCTTCTGGAGTGTCCTTATGATCTTTAGATTTGAAAGTTATGGTTCCTTGATCCCTTGGATCATGCTGCAAATGGAGAGTTGCATAGGTGTGAGTCACAATCCAGGATGGAAAACAGTGGAGAATTAGGTCCACAATGTTTTAATTCCACTTTCCTTCTCAACATCACAAATATTTATTACTTATATTATTGATACATCTACAGGTCATTATAAATGGAAGTGTGGCTTTATGGATGTGGTTTTTATCAAATGCAGTACACCTAAGATCACTCATTCCAATGTCTTTACTAGCAACAGTGAAAAAAGATAGATTGGGCTTCATCACTGGCTACTCTCCATAGACAGAAACACTAGTCAGAAACAGGTGTTCATTTCTAGTGATAGAAATTTCCAAGGGTAGAAATTTTTCTGGGAGAGGGAGCATTACCTGCAACTGTTCCCTCTTCCATACTCCTCACACCTTCCTGAGACTAGGCTGGGGGTGGTGGTGGGGGATGGAGAGTGGAGCAACGGGAAAAAAAGTTCCCTCTGTTTCCCCACAGAGAGGACACGCAGGTCTGAGGAATGGGGACTGTGGGGAGGCCTTTCTACATTGCTCCACTCTCCTCCTATAGACCATTTTGGGAGAAGCAGGACAAAGTCCCCTGCCTGTTTCTGAAACCAGGGAGTCCTGGTCTAGGGAAGCCTGGGGAGCATTGCCTTGTTGCCCCAAGGAGCGCTTTCTTACCCCATGGGCGTTAAAATTGCTGCATGTGGCATTTTAAGAGCCTGCCAGAAACCAGGGTGGTGAAAGCCTTCCCTCATCCACTTCCCTCATTTTCCAGCTTTTAAATCACCACTGGCTGCTCAGCTGGGTGGTAGGGGCAAGAGGACGCCAGAAGGCTGGGAGCCAAGCTTGTGGGCAGCCTCCCTGAGTCCAATTCTTGGCTCCTGGGGCTTTGAAGTCCCTGCCCCGAGTACTGGTGTCAGCAAAGGGAAGCTGATGAACCCTAGCTTTCAATGTGCTGCCCTGGGGAAAAGCTCTTCCACAGGTGGTATATTCAAAGCACCCAGAAGCAGAGCAGAGGGAGCAATAGGGCAATGCCCCTACCTCTGCTCCAGACTGGTGATTGCCTGGTTCAGGGAAGAATCAGGGAGAAGTAGAAGTGTCAGGGAGAAGCAGCAGGACAAGGCCCCTAGCCCTGAGACTGGGCAGTCCCTGGTTTGGGGAAGAGGCGAGGCCACAGCTGCTCTATTTCCCTCCCAGACCAGGCTTGGAGTGGAGCATACAAGCCTTCACCCTTGTGAGAGACATTTCTTCTAGAAACGGCATCTTTCCCCAGAGAGAAAATGAATGAATGCTTGTATGCTTTTAATTTTTAACAGGAGAAATGTGATTCCCTTGGTAGAAATGCAATGCCTGCATGTTGAGGCTACTTCCTGTCTTGGTCCTGCCATTTGTTGTCATTGTGCTGTAGCATCACAAGATAACCATTCATCATCTTCAGTAGAAAAAGGCACAGTGACTGCTTAGAATCATAGAAAATGAGGGTTGGAAGGGACATCAGGAGGTCATCTAGTCCAACCCCCTGCTCAAAGCAGGACCATGCCCAACTAGATCTTTCCAGCCAAAGCTTTGTCTAGCTGGGTTTTAAAAACCTCCAAGGATGGAGATTCTACAATCTCTCTGGGTAACCTAATTCCACTGCTTCACCACCTCCTAGTAAGAAAATTTTTCCTAATATCCAAACTAAGCCTCTCTTGCTGCAACTTGAGACCATTGCTCCTTGTTCTGTTATCTGTCACCACCACTGAGAACAGTCCAGCTCCATCCTTTTTAGAACCCCCTCTTCAGGTAGTTGAAGGCTGCAATTAAATCCCCTCTTAGTCTTTTCTTCTGCAAACTAAATAAGCCCAATTCCCTGAGCCTCTCCTCATAAATCATGTGCCCAGCCCCTAAACAATTTTTGTTGCCCTCCGCTGGTAATAACCATGCTCCAGCAGACTCAATTAATCGAGACTGCTATGATGCACTGTAATTACAGCACATTGGAGCAGCCTCATTGCACATGTATAGGCAACTACAGTGTTTATTTAATATTAATGCTATTAGGAACAGAGTAAGCATAGTTAGTGGAACATTTTGGTGAGAAATATCCTACTCCATCACTAAAAGAAAAGAACGACTGCCTTAAAAGAGGAGCACATTATTGAAACAGTGAAATAAAGTCAGAAAAACACCAACTTTTCAAGGGGCAAAAGGGGAGAAGCTTTGATAAATTAGTAGGTTTTTTTCCCCTTATAATTTCAAAGGAAAAGTTTCAACAAAATGATCACCATCACCATTTTTATTTGTTTAAAATATCACCAAAGAAGTTACAGCATTGTCCCCTCGCCCCCATTTCTAAAATATTCATATTTTTAAATTTAAAAAAATAGAGTGAAAACATTCTTAGGTTATGTACTTGGTGCATGTTTTAAAAAATTAAAGGGTATTGACTACTTATGAAAGAGATGGAACAGGCTAGTATTAAACCCATGTCATTTACTTTTTATTCTGTGTATAAAGTCTGGTAAAGTATATGCATGTATGAAGGCAGAAGGGGAAACAGGATGCTCTAGAAACTGAAATCTAACGGGACAGATGAATCTCCACCTTGGATTTCTCAACCTATTGGGTATATCAACAGATGGATGCCTCCTCACAGCTATCTTCCTGGAAGTTTGGCAGTTCACATCTGAGTAAAAGCCCAGACAGAGGCTCTGGATTTAAAGCACTTTTACAGTGGCATACTTGGTCTTTACAGCAATACAAAAAAGGTGCAGACACACAGGGCCTTTATACATGTGCTCTGGGAGTGGGGGGGTAGATGTTTTAATTAGAGTGGCTCCGAGAGCTGCTTTAATTAAAGTGCCTGGAGCACCATGTGTATCAGCATTCCCATGCTGTAAAATGGTGGCTGGGGTGCTTTAACTAAAGCTCGTTTGATGAGCTTTAGTTAAAGTGCCCCCACCACCATTTTTCAGCACAGGGATGCTGATTCATGTGACATCAGAGTCTACTGGAGTGCAGTAATTACAGCATGTTGGAGCAGCCTCTCTGCACGTGTATAGGTGTTCACAATGTAGAGGACTTTATCAAGTCTGTGTAGAACTACTGTAGCAAAGAGCAGCATAAGTTACATCAGTGCAGTG
>NW_017729022.1:77476255-77478095 GCF_001723915.1 Gavialis gangeticus
TCATGTGACATCAGAGTCT
This sequence comes from Gavialis gangeticus, assembly GCF_001723915.1. NCBI lineage: Eukaryota > Metazoa > Chordata > Crocodylia > Gavialidae > Gavialis > Gavialis gangeticus. The sequence goes on from NW_017729022.1 coordinate 77,476,275, forward strand.
ACTGGAGTGCAGTAATTACAGCATGTTGGAGCAGCCTCTCTGCACGTGTATAGGTGTTCACAATGTAGAGGACTTTATCAAGTCTGTGTAGAACTACTGTAGCAAAGAGCAGCATAAGTTACATCAGTGCAGTGTAATGTGCTTGCAGTTAATCCCACGATAGCCATTTGCTCAAGGTGAACAAGCTATTATCTATTACCCAGGGCCTTAGCTCAGCCCAGCACAGCAATTCATCCCAGTCTGCCACCTCCTCAGCAGAACAGTGTGGCATACACAGGTGGCCACCAGAGTGGCCAGCCACAGTCAATTCATCTTTTACCCTTTCTCATATAAGCCTCTGACCGAGCAGGGGAAGTGTCTGGGCAACAAGGTGCAACCTTGTACCTAGGCTGCTGCAGCCTTGGTTTGTGCTGCTACTAATTCTGATGGATTCTCTGGATATCTGACCTGGCTTGCCCACAAGCCCTGATTTTGGCCTGATCCTCTGGATACCCTACCTGATTCTGACCTGAGCCCCTGGATACTTGATACTTGACCTACCTACCTTCATTACCTTGCACTCTGCCTGACCATCTGGATCTCCAGCTCAGTTCCCTGGACAGATCTCCTGCCTTCCAACTTCCCAGCTTCTCCTGACCCTGATGTAACCCTCAGACATGTCTCCCAACAGCCTAGCATGACAGTCTAGTCTCCCAACACCTAATGAGGAGGACCTATAATAAAGCCTACTGGGTACATCCAGACAAGCATGCACACGCGTTTCCCTGGGGACAAACAGCAGCAGCATGTAGTTATGCTGCTGCTAAATGTCCCCATGGAACACCTGCGCACATGCGCTCTGGAGCACAGCAAGTTGCCCCAGGTGGGGTAGTGGAGACTGGGGCCAGCACCTGGGATGGCCCCCAGCAGCCTTACTTGGGGTCCTGGGGGGCCTCTTGGAGCCTCTTGGGGCTCTAATGGTGGTGATCCAGGCATGTGGAGCCTGGTTAGCTGCCAGTGCATGGCTCCAACTGGCCAGGTGCTGGTTTTGGGTGGCATATGCAGCTGCCCCGTGCTGTCCCGCTTTTTTTCCTGCTGCAGAATTTTTTGACATGGGGTTCTCTTGGTGTAAAAAAAATGCACGGCAAATTAGCAGTGCAACAAATGCCTGCATGTACAGCATGTACAGTTTGCAATGCTCCAGATAGATCTGCAGAGCTGCAAACTGCATGTGTGCACTTATCTGGATGCTCCCACCATATCCAACTACCCCATGTGAGCTGGCTGGCTGTCCACTCCAGATCCTGGTATAATTTAAGTTAGTATATGTAACTGATGTGAATTACATCAGTGTGTAGTGACAGAACAACCATGGTTTTTGAAAGATCCCAAACCTGCTGTGGTTACTGTTTTGATTTAATGGGCATATATCATTCCATGCTTCTTGAGAGAGAGCAACAGTTTTGATTTGGGCCTATCCCAAGGAAGAAGCAGCAGTCTACCCCAGGGGAATCCCTAGGAAGACATTGTAGCTTAGAAAGTCACAATTCCCTCTTGGCTTCCCTCTTGCTTCAAAAGGGATAAGTAGTTTACTTTTATGCTATACCTATAGGAAACTAGTGTGTACCACAGCCCACTATACTAGCTCAGCTCCATTGGTTGGTGCAGGGTAGAGGTGGAGCCACGGTTCTGTATGTTCTCTACTCTTTCTCACCAGCCTGTTCTATATGAGAATCTGTCGCCCCAACCCTTTAGCTTGGCAAGTGTGCTGCTTCCCGGGGCCTGTGTCCGAGACATTGCGAAGAAGATCCCTAAGCTCCTCCAGCCCACAGACCGCTATCC
>NW_017729022.1:77490339-77490552 GCF_001723915.1 Gavialis gangeticus
CTTCCAGCCCTAATGTCTATGAAATCTATGAAATAAATAGGCATGCAGATACTCATCTCTATATTCCTGTGAAAGTGTCCTGGCTTGACTACAGTCTGGCTCTAAAGATTTGAAATTTTAGCTGGATTTTGACATCACCGTTTTCTTTCCTTTGCTCCAAACTTTTGGATGAACAAGGTGAGTGACTTTTTTTTTTTTTTTTTAAGGTGAAGG
>NW_017729022.1:77490695-77493107 GCF_001723915.1 Gavialis gangeticus
TTTTTTTTTTTTTTTTTAAGGTGAAGGATGATTGCAATAAAACTGTAAATTGCTGGCTGGTATTATTGATTTATGAGCACTTATAGCCATAGCAATTAAAGGAAAGCGAGCTGTGGATGTTGTTAAAAGTGAATATATTGTTCCATATCATTATGAGCCTATCTAGTAAGAATGGTAGGGTAAGTCCTATGGAAAAAATACATATTGGCAATATGTTGAAAACTGTAAGTGAAATACCTTTCAATCAAGATCAATGATGATGACATTTTATGTAATGTCTATTTTAGTGAAAAAGAAGCAAGACATATTCACATTAAATCATTTTTACACTCCCAGCTGGCCTTTACTGGGAAGCCATGCAATTTGCTGTTGCTAGAAATAATTGCTGTAAAATATATTTTTGCTGGTTTTTCAAGGTTGTGGGCATAAGTGAAAATTAATTCACAGTAAATATTTCCAATTCTGGTGTGCTGCATGAGTAAATTAATAGTTGCATGAAATCACTGCTTTTGTTGCTATAATCACTGTGCCACTCCTTCCTTATCTCCCCAGTTTCTCCAAATGATGGTGGATATGAGTTAATAAGAAATTTGAAAGAATATTGTGAAGACTTATTGAAACATCATCTTCTTAGTGGTTTGAATTAAATGGTTTCCAGGATACATAGGAAGCGTTGTATCTAGCATTTTTATATAAAAACTATTCTGGTGAAAATGAATCTATTTGTCAGCTTTCTCTGCCTGATTCCATACATCCAGTTAGTTAGTTTTAGCATAATTGCTGTAATTTCCTTTATCATATTTCACAAGATATCATGACATATCATTGCACCAACAATATTCTTAATGGAGTTATTGCAGGATGTGTCACAACTTCTTAAAAGATCTGTCTCTACATTTGGAAATCTCCCTGGAATAACTGTGCAGCAGCTTGAAACTACTTCATCCAAGTACAAAGCTTGACAAGATCTCATAACAAGTTGCAAGGTGATTCACAAACTGCATTTTTATTGGCACCCGATGGAATCTTACCTACTCAATGCAAATTCTCTCTCCCCTAAACTGCCAGGGAACTGGCAAAACTAACAAGTGACATGCAGAAACTCTGAAGACTGCTATAAGCAATACAAGGAATTGTAGGGAAAATGTATTTCAGGAACATTTTTTTAAATGGAAATATTTAAAAACTCTCCATGTTACAGCCTGCATTTCTGAAACATACTGGACTGTGCTGTAGCTTTTGCAAGAGCGAAAAATGAATAAGGGCCATTTGTCATGGTGCAACCAATCTATGTCAAAATAACCTGTGCATCAGCCACAAGTACCAAACTAATTTCTCCATTCTGGCAATGTAAGTAGATCTATCTAGAAGACTGACAGTAATGCCAAGCTCTTTCTTTCCGTTCTAGCATTCCTGTGGGCAAGGACTGCTTGTGTGCTATACAGCAGACTACGGCCAAGATAGTCTGGAGGTTTTTATGTAATTGAAAGTACAATGCACATCAAATAAGTATGCACAATCAATCACCTAAAATATGTTTTTATAGAAGCATAAGCAAAACTGCACACAAATCCAATTAAATCTGAGCTTTACTGACCCATTCCTATTTCAAAAAGGTGCGTCTGCTGTGCAATTAATGGGTCTAAATATTTTGTGCAGAAAATTTAGGCTCAGTAAAGTGCTCCCTGGCACATATCTACACTGTCTCCCCTCAGAAGCAAATTGAGCCTAACAGGAGCAGCTCAGTCCAGGGCTGCTCTTGTCTTGCTCTGCCCCCACACAGCAGTCAGGGGGAGCTGGAGCTCCTTCAAGTGCCAGCCCCAGGCTGGCAGGGCACATGGGGGCTTAGCCCCAGCTCCAGACAGCAGAGGGGAGCTGTCCCAGCTCAGTTGGTGGCTCCATCCCAGCCAGGGGGAGATTGGCCTTACCCGAGCCAGGGTTGCGGGGGTGGGGGGAGAGAGCTGTCTCTGCTGGGTGGGCAGCTGCCTCCCCATTACATGGAGATCGGGACCCATCCCAATTTCTACATGGCTGGGAAGCAGCTGCCAACCCAGCTACTACAGCTCTCCCTACCCCCTGTGGCCCTCTGATGCCTAAGCTGACTGGGAGCAATTTGTGCAATAAAGCATCGCATGTAAAGGTCTAATGCACAATAAAGTATCTCATGTAAATGCACCCAAAATGTCTGACTGTGCCTTACAGAAACTTTTTGCCGTCTAAAAATAAGATTCTACAGAGTATCCAACATCACACACACACACAAAGAATGAGGCCGTCAGAGACTGGTTGGGACTTTCACCTTCCGCATTGGTACACATTCAGTCATCAGAATTATTGCTTACATTTACTCAAGCTAAGCCCTTTTATCAGCAATTTGGATGACGGGGTGAAAAGCAACCAGTTTAAATCTGC
>NW_017729022.1:77498107-77530240 GCF_001723915.1 Gavialis gangeticus
GCGCCCCACTTCAGAAGGGATGTGGACAACATGGAGAGGGTCCAGAGGAGGGCCATGCGCATGATCCGGGGACAACAGGGCAGACCCTACAATGATAGACTGCGGGACCTGAACCTGTTCAGCCTTCACAAGAGAAGGCTGAGGGAGGACCTGGTGACCATCTATAAACTCACTAGGGGGGACCAGAAGGGTTTGGGAGAGACCTTGTTTCCCCTAGCGCCCCCTGGCATAACAAGGAATAACGGCCACAAGTTGTTGGAGAGTAGGTTTAGAATAGACATCCGTAAGAACTACTTCGCAGTTAGGGCGGCTAACCGAGGGAAGTGGTGCTGGCTCCTACCCTGGGGGTCTTTAAGAAGAGGCTTGATGCCTACCTGGCTGGAGTCATCTGAGCCCAGTTTTTCTCCTGCCCAGGTGGGGGGGGCGGACTTGAAGACCTACAAGGTCCCTTCCGACCCGACTTCTATGATTCTATGACTCTATGATTCTATGATGCTGGAACAGTTACTGTAATTGGGAGCGCATGGTTCAAAATGTATGGTTACTGATAAAACTTGTATGAAGACCACAGATTAATATTATATCAGGTGAAGTATGGTGCATGGAGAGAACTTTTATGGAGGGATCTTTGAATGGCTTGTGTTTCCAGTGATGTTTTCTTCATAATCATGAAGAATAAATTCACACTAAATGGGGAAAGTACCTGGCTGTGATTCCTCGCTGCCATGTAATGTCTTATTTTTGTAGCATTTTCTATCTGCTTTACACAGATGCAAATAACTACTGTAAGTGCAAGACACTGCAGAAGCAGGCCTCATACCTGAGATCCAGCAATTAAATCCCACAATTGGAGTTAGAGGTTGCTTTCATTTCCATCTTGATTAGATCGGGGAGGGAGAGGTTACAACACACTTTTTTAGATCAGTAGGATCAATGGATATAAATCTGAACAGCCTGTGATTGTTTGGGCTAAATTTTTTGTGGTCCTGCATCTTGTGTCATCATTTATTTTCCCCTTTTTAAAATAAATACTGCAAAGTGTATGCAAAATATTAGCACTCACATGTGGTAGCATTATGCACACATTTTACATTCCCTTCACAAGGGTTTGAATGAAAGAACAAGGAACATGGTAGTGGAGATTCAATATGTTTGAATCTGGCCACTACACATTTAGAAGATGTTGGATTCTTTGTTTTATTGAATGGACTGAATTGATGAGCTCACCTAGCATGATATAAGGGCACTACCTCTTCTGGAAGGGTGAAATACCACTATGGTAAGCTTTCTCGCAATTCATTAATCAATAAAGAACTAATTTGTTATGCAAAACTGAGCTTCAAAAGTTTTCATTATTGCTTAGTGGAAGGGACCAAAGAAAAGCCAGCCAAAGCCCATCAGCTATTTGGAATCTGAATATGAATAAATCTCCATTTGTAATTAATGCAGCAGCTCACTCTGGATGAGGAAAGAAATCACAGGTTCTTCATTAAAAGATTTTCAGACGACTTGCTGGCACCCTGTTTTGTTCTTTGATTGTCTGTTTAAGACAATACAAGTCCTGAGGGATCTTTGGGAATGTGTCTTTGGTCCTTTTAGCTATTTGAATAATTCAAAGTAAAACATGTCTAGGGTAGTTGCTAGTCTATGAGCATTCATATGACAGGCTATTAACAGGAATTCTGTGATATTTTTTCTTGCTTTTTTTTTTACTCAAATATTCAAAGATCTGACATGGAAATGCATCTTAATAATTTGTAAATTTCCAGAAAAAAGTTATTCAAAGCTGTCCTGTATTTCAGTTATGGGAAAAATATTTTTGAGCTATTATAAATAGTTTAGGAAACTTTTTTATTTCAGGGCTAATAAGGTTCATCGATTTAGAAAGATTATTTTTTCTATCCCAGGGACTGTATTGCTAGACCAGGTCAAGAATCTTTTATGAAATGCTTTTTGTCAGAAAATGCAGGTTTGTCAAAATAGTTCATCAGCTCACAGATGGAATTTCTGGCCAGAACCAGAGGTAGTGTGACTGCTGTTTTAGATATTCATGTGAGAGACTTAGGTTCAAACCCCTGCTCAATCTGATCCAGTCTTTTATTGGCCCAATGAATATTTATTATTTATATAACCTAAATGGAACAGCTCTACTGGGACAGCTTGAAAGACACTGGTGATAGCCTGGTGATTTGGGCCCTTTGCCCAGGTTACAGAGGACTCAAGCACAGCCAGGAACTGAACCTGGGTCTCCCACATACTAGATGAGTACACTCATCTCTAGGGCGGCTTTCCTCTCTTCTAGCTTAAGTGAAAAAATATCAGAAGGTCTGGATTTGCTTTTAATGCAAATTGAAAACACGTGTCAAAACCTCATTGTTTTCCATGAATCAGAATCTTTGTTTCCCAGATTGTCCTGTATAGATCATTTTGCTTAGGAAAGGACTTAAAGGAAAGAAACTTCAAACCAAGGTAAAAGCCAACCTTTTCTCCATGCTAGCCTGGTCAATAATTTGGAGTATGAGACTTATCCCCTTTTTAAGACCAAGAGGAAAAAAGTCTCGTCTGAAATGTATGCATATTCATGCTTCCTAATAAAAGCAAAACCACCAATATATGACTTGCTTGGTCTGATAGAAACCCTTTGAGTTGAGCTGAGGTTCTTTCTTTCACTTATGGATTCTACCTTGAATTTCTTCATGATACTTCCCTACACCAAGTACTTCCCTGCACTTAAGTCTGCAAATTATTACCAGCTGAAAGAGTGACTGCTATGACTAGAAGCATCAAGAAACTTGCTTGTTTCTTCTGTCCCATTGCTGCCCTACACTGTAAATACCAATTGGTCATTTATTCACCTTTCCCTGGGTCTAAAAAGCAGACAGTGAATTCTCTGTGGTTCTGGCAGTGCTGATTTTTGTGTTAATTGTTCATACAGTGCCTAGTATCTAGGAGTCCTCAGGCACTACTTCCATAGAAAATAATGAGAGATAAAAATACCATCTTATATTCCTATCAAGTTTGGGAGCTGAGAACCGAGGAAAAACTGATATTAAACTCTTTGGGGGGCATTTTGCTCCCGTACAGAAGTATCTCCATGCTAGCCTTTGAAGATTTGTTTCATTTGGGGATTGTCTTTCCTTCTGCTCAAGAGCCTACATCAGAGCTGTTTGCCCTTGAAGGCTGCTTCTGGTTACCAGGGATTGTCCTCCCACACTCTTGGTAACTGCTTCTGGTGAGGATGAGCGAGCAGAGAAAAAGAAAGCACTGGAAATGTCAGAAATATGCTCTTCCTTGTGATATTTTAATGAGGTTGAAGCTTATGGTAATCAAGAAATTCCCTGCTCTAAAAATGAAAGGGGGTTTATGTTAATCTATTGTGACACCGATTGTTTTCCCAGTGTGAAATGATGGAGCTGCTGTGTAGCTGTGTGACAGCAGCTGCAGACCCTGTCACCTCTTTGCCAGACCAGGGGACTCAGAGATGGATTCCTGAAAGGGCTGACAGGGTGCAGTTATCACCTTATATTAGCTGTTTAGGAGTCTTTAGCAGACACTATATAAAAGGAGCTTCCTTTCCCCATGGATTTGTCTCCAGGAGCAGAACTCTGTTCTGTGTTTTCCTTAGGCGTAGACTCGGCATTGTGGTGTCAGCCTTGTTACTTTGGGTGAGAAGAGTAAAAGATGGGAAATTAGGGCTGCCCCAAATTTTTTCTGTTAGATTATGTTCTTGGAAGGAAAAAAAAAATCCCTTAATTGAAAATTTGCATGGAAAATATCTGCTGTCTAGTTCTTCTGGCATTTGGGGCTATTTTTTTTTTTGCTGAATATTTTTGGTTATGTTATTTTCAATCTCAACTTGATTTTTTTTTTTTAATGAAACAGGACCGTTTTGTAACCAGCTGTACTTGGAAACAGGCCTGTGTGAATAACGGATGTTTTGGCTCAGTGGCCAAATGTAAACAGCAATAAAAACAAATTAAATTGTTTTAATTAAACAATTTCAATTAAATGAAAACAAAAGGAACCTTTTCATTCAATATGACTAAAAATTAATTGTCTTCAACTGTTCTCATTAAAATGGGAAACTAAACATTTTTGTTTCAGATTAGACTAAATGATTTGTCTTACTCAAAGTGAAAGGTTTTTTGTTCTCATTTTGAGCACGTTTAACTAAGCCAGGGTAATAGAAATAAAGGGATTGATTTAGGCACTGCTCATAAAACAAGGGGGAGAAGAGGGATTTCATATAACGCCCTCAATTCAGGATTATAACCCTGTATTCAGGATTAGGGCACTCAGTCTGTAGACAATTTGAGGTCAAATCTCTCCTGTCCCTCAAGGCATTTGAACCTAGAGATCCTGGAAGAGTGTTCCCAACACCATTTTCTGGGGGTTTCAATTTATCCTTTTTAATGTGTTGCATAAAATACTTCCTTATTGATTGCAGTATGAATGGAACTTAGGTGGGTTACCTCCTAGGCAAATGCATTAATCACCATACGGTAGAGCAATGATTCTCAGTCAGGGTATCATGGCACCCTGGGTTGCCTTGACATCCTTTTAGGGGTGCTGTGGAGTGGCACACATTGTTAGCACTGTTAGGTGTGCAAACATGAGTCACAGGATAATCCCAGGGATACAGGTTGTAGCTGTATTGGTCTCTCTGGAGAGGCAAATGGAATCAGAACTCCTAGAGGTGATATCTTTTATTAGACCATATAGATGTTTGCAAAAAAAATCCTTATTTACAAGTTTTGGGGCGCACACATCCTTCCTGAGGCATAGGAGAATGCGAAGATTGTAAAATTTCTCCTAGGTGGAAATGGAAATTCATATTACACAGGAGAGCTGAAGGTGTTGTAAGATCTCCTGGCTGGAATAGTTTATTTTCTGCAAATTAGGCTCAGAAAAAAGTTAGAACAGTTTATTTACCTTGAGGTTGTCTGGTGTCAAGCAGCATATTGAATTGTGTTTCCTTCTGGTTATGTTATTTCATATTTCACAGGAGGATGGGGTCGTGGAATGCTGTCCTGGGCAAGGAATTTATCTTGTGTTAGGGCACCTTTGAGCTCTGTGACAGCATCTTCAACTCTTCTGTGAAATATGAATTTTCGTTTCCACCTAGGAGAAATTTTAGCCATTGCATTCTCCTGTGCCTGAGGCAGGGTAAGTATGCCTGAAAGCCTGTAGGATAACCCCACAGATTTCAAATAAGAATCATAGATTTCATAGATTTCATAGACATTAAGGCTGGGAGGGACCTTGTGAGATCATTGGGCACGAAGTCAACTGGGGCCAGATTACCCCAGCAAGATAAGTATCCAAGTATTTCTTAAAGGTATCCAGAGAGGGTGCTTGCAGCACTTCTGGGGGGAGTCTATTTCAGACTCTGGAGACTTGGATGGTAAAGATGTTTTTTCTTATGTCCAGTCTAAAATGGTCTTCTAGCAGTTTGTGACTGTTAGACCATGTCTTCCCTTGGGGTTCTCTGGTGAACAGATGTTCTCCCAGTTCCTGATGCACACTTTTTATATACTTATAGGCTGCCATCAAGTCACTCCTGAGCCTTCGCTTCTCCAGGCTGAAGAGTCCCATGTCCTTCAGCCTCTCCTCATAAGGCCTGTTCTCTTGACCTCTGATCATACGTGTGGCTCTCCTCTGGACTCTCTCAAGCTTCTCCACATCCTTTCTAAAGTGTGGAGCCCAGAACTGGATGCAGTACTCCAGCTGTGGCCTCACCAAGGCTGAGCAAAGTGGGAGGATGACTTCTTGGGTCTTGTCTGAGATGCATTGGTAGATGCAAGCCAGAGTTTTATTTGCATTGTATTGGTAGATCATGTTCATCTTGTGGTCAGTCATGACCCCCAAGTCTCATTCAGTCATGGTGCTAGTGAGTGTAGCACTGCTGAGCCTATAAGTATGATGTGAGTTTTTTCTCCCCAGGTGGAGCATCTTGCATTTCTCGGTGTTGAATTTCATCAGGTTTTGATTTGCACACCTTGTGAGCCTGTTCAGGTTGGCCTGAATTGCCAGCTTAGCCTCTAGTGTGACCACACTTCCTCATAATTTGGTGCCATCTGCGAACTTAGCCAGTCTGCTTCTGACACCTGAATCCAGATAATTTATGAATATATTAAAGAGTACTGGTCTTGAGCGCTGGGGGATGCTACTGGTCACCATGCACCATGTTGACTTGGTTCCATTGACTATCACTCTCTGGGTCTGACAACGGAACCAGTTTCCCAGCCATCGGACTGTAAGTTTGTTGAGGCCGCAGTTCCCCAATTTTACCATGAGGGTGTAATGGGAGACAGAGTGACAGGCTTTTTTTGAAATCTAAATATATAATATCAACTTCTTCTCCTTTTTCCAGGTGATGTTTGACTTAGTCATAGAAGGAAATGAGGTTGGTCAGGCAAGACCTACCCGCAATGAGGCCATGTTGGCTATCCCTCAGAATGTTGCCTTCTGTTAGTCTATTGTTGATGGCTTCTTTGATGATTTTTTCCAAGATCGTTCTGGGAATTGAGGTCCCAAGCACCACATGTTCTCAGATATCCTCACCATTGGTCATGCTATGAGTGATATGAGTTTTAAATCCATAGAGTTAAAAGCCTTCTGACCTGTTGTGGTCTTTCTGAGCTCTTTGCAACAGAAGAATGGCTTTACTATTTTTTGGTAGTCAAAAATAGAATGAAAACTAAGAGTTGGCATTTTCTGATGGGGGTCTTGAGTCTACTGAGGGGTGTCCTGAGTCTGAAAAGACTGAGAACCACTGCTGTAGAGTCAATTAATCATTCCCTCACCCTGACTTATGGACTACCCAAGTATATTATTAAAAATGCAACATCTTTAACCAAAGGGACTGAAAAAGAGAAACTCTACCATTTTTCAGCAAATAAGTTATTTGCAACACCCCTTCCCCCAGCAACCCCCTCTCCCCCAAACCCTTGCTATAAGGAGAGAACACAGATATGTACAGACAAGGGGAGTCAACACAGATTCATAGATTGTAAGGGGCTGGAAGGGACTTCAGAAGATCATCAGGTCCAGCCCCCTGCACCAAGCAGGAAAGACAACTGGGGGTCAGGTGACCCCAGCAAGGTGACTGTCTAGTATCCTCTTGAAGATTTCCAGGGTAGGTGATTGCACCACCTCTGGAGGGAGCTTATTCCACAGTCTGGACACCCTGATTATAGATTAATTACAGGGTAACTTTTGTCGGAAAATAGATTCCAAAGGGAAGCCATAGAGTGGCTTAAGCTGCAAGACGAATCTAATGAGATGGGAAAATTGTAAGGGCACTTAGGTTTAGCTAGGCTGACACACTGCAATAGGAAATTATCAATGGGGATTAATTGTACATGTGAATAAATCATGAGCAGTCATTTTTTCACAGGGCTGCTCAACTACACCTAAGAAAAGCTGCCCCTCCTTTACTGTAAAAACTCTTGGGAAAAAAAGTTATGGAAAGGCAATGTAAAAAAAAAAATCCACATGAAATAAGAGGAAACATTAAACAAACCTGTGCTGGTTGGGCCTGCAGCTACCACTTACCTAGACCCTACTGCTCCTGTATGAAGTGTTCTGCATCAGGAGGCCTCAACAGTCATTCAAAATGAACAGCAGGAGTTGGAAAAAAAATCATTAAAAAAGTCTGCTTCATGATTAAAAGAAATGAACCTGAGCTTCTGCATAGTATTGGACATGCCAGTAACTTAGCCCCAAATAGTGTTGTTACCTGGAAGAGCCATTGCAGGAACGGAGCAGAACTACGAATCTGTGCTGCCTCTAGGCATATATTCCCTATCTCTCTCTTTGCCTGAGGCCTAGTAGTTATAATTGTAACTGGAAAAAAACACACAAGAAACCTCCTGGCTGGGCTTCTTTTTATTCCCTGCCACAGAGAGGGAGAAGTGTGGCATGACTAGCTTTCAAAGTGGATCTGTTAAGGGCGAAAAGCAGCAGGGGGCTGAATTTTATTAACTGCCTACTTGCAGGGGATTTAAGAGGGTGTGAGCCACTCCACATTTCCCAAAGCCTTGTTCCCTGATTGAAAGGAGAGTGAAACAGAGGAAAATAGCTGGTAGCTGCACAGAGAATAGAGGACTTTTTTAAATTTTTCTGGTGTGGCTTTCTGGGCAGGCCTCATGTCTGAGTGCTAGTTAATGTCTCTCCTCCCTTCACCCTGAAATATTTCCCTTCAGTTCAATGCCCAGAGCTCTGTCTCTGCTGTGAAATCATTTCTCCAGCTGAGAATAAGAAACGTGGAACCTCTCTAATGCCGTTTGTTGGTAGTAGCATAGTGGTTCATTTGAATGTCACCCATTTCTTTATTACATCTCCAGTGTAATAAATCTAGGATCCAAAATATATATTACATTTGAATCTGTACCTTCCTGCACCTTAGGTGGTCCTTGCTGGATAACCAAAGGGAGTTAATTACTAGTATGCTGCGGTAGTTAAGCATAAATACAGGCCTTGGAGTTATAAGCAGCAGAATATCAAGAGAAGTGTTACCACCACGTGGGTGTGACTTCACAGGCAAGATAAGGTGAGTTGAGCTAAGGTATGAATCAGAGATGTAACTAAGAAGTTTTGTGTCCTGGGCAGCAGTGGCCAGGCTGTCATTTTGTGACCCTACAAGTAGGCACCTGGGGCTGGTGCCTTGCTCACCTTGTCCTAGTTACACTATGTCTCTGAACTTAAAACATGTCAGCTACTCCATAGTAACTACCTGTGTTCTTGCTGTTATCCAGGGAAATCACATCCAGTTTTGGTGTTCACAGTGGAGTGGCTAACTGGGAAACGAGAAGCGTTTTTTCAGAGGTGGAGGGCAGTGGCGAGAGAGAACAGACGTTTGAACATTTGTTTTCGTTCTGTATTGGAACCAACCTGACGTCTTTCCAAATGTTCATGAGCGGCAGAAAAAAACACCACATCATGAAAGAATAGCTAGTATTCTTGTGTTTGCTTAGGACTTTTACCTGTAAGGTCATAGATCCAAATGCAAGCCACTCCTCTGCCTGATTCAGATCAGGAAATTGAACCAGGGTCTTTCATATCTTCGGGAGTATTTTAATGAACAGACGAGAGAGTCAGATAACCCTCTTATTTTGGTCCAATGTATTTTTGAATCATTACTCAAAGTAGAGTTCTCCAATGAGAGAGGCTGAAAAAACAACTCCACCCCTCATCCCAGAGGTCCTAGTGGCTTGGTGGCTAAGTCACTCACTTGGATTGTGATATCTCTAAGTTCAAGTGCCCTCTTTGGAATTAGAATGACTTGAACCTGGTAAGGCGATTCATCCCAGAGGCATGTAGTCACCATTAAGATAATCTGGAGTGAGGGTCTTTTGGAGAAAAATTCATAAGGAATTATAAATTTTTGTACTAAGTTTTATGTTTCATGGGGAAAAAGGTTTTGTTAAAAAGAGAGAAAGAGCTCAATAAACCCTAATGTGCACTTTAGAAAGCTTACTGACAAATTGGAAAGCATTCAGTAGGGTGCTATACTAACTACTCAAGGTCTAGAAAATCTGCCTTACAGTGAAAAAAAACAGTGAAGCTCAAACTGTTTAGTTGATCTTGGAAGAGGTTAGGAGGTGACATGTTCATGCTAAATAAGGGTATATATGAGAAAATTTCTGCTAGCAGACAGCATTTTAACCCTCTAAAAGTATAAGGAGCTTTAACAGGATCCAGTGGCTTGAAGCTAAAGCTAAATGAATACTGACACAAAATAAGTGGTGAGTAACTGTTGAAACAACTTACATTGGAATGGGGTTGATTGTGCAGCACTTGAAATCTTTAAATTAAGATTGTTGTGACAACATCAGAGTTGCTTGTCTTTCTAAAAGATATGCTGTATCTCAATCACAAGTAATGGACGTCATGCAGCAATCACCGGATGGTATTCTATCGCCTATTTTATGCCCAGAAGTCAAACTAGATTATCATGATGATCCCTTTCTAGTTTAAGTGAATGATTGATTTTTCAGACCACTGGCTGAACAGGAAAGAATTGGCTTGACCTGGAATAAAAATCCTGGCTTTCTTGTCAGAATCCAAAGAAAAAAATCCACAGTGACTGAATACATTTTGAAATGAGATAAAAACAGTGATGGTCAAGCAGTTCTGTGTGTACATACTCACTTGTGTCCTAAATAAGGAATCCAACCGGTGATTTCTTTTAGAATCATCTAGCTAGACAGTTTTATCCATGGTGCTTTAGCCGATACAAAACTGTCAAGATCGATGGCAGATATGTGACTGACATTACAGAAGGCAAACTAAGCCACCGTGAGTACTGGTCTAAAGGAGATCTTTATTGTTGAACCTCACCAATAGTAGTGATGACAATATGATTATTCTGCACAAGCAGTATGTAAGTCTACTGGTTTCGTTCTTTTAGTACTGAGTTTTTAACTACAGCTTCACTGTGATAAGTGAATAATTATACATAAAACTTTGCAAAGGTGAATAAAAAGTGTAAGAACCACGCTACAGGGTAGTAGCTATGCAACAATGCGGGAGCCTTGAGAGAGTTTCATTTGCTGCACAAATTTACCTTTCTTTCTTTTTCATGCTGGGAGAGTATTACATGAATTCTGGAAGTCCAGAACTACCAGAATAGCAAGAGTTCCAGTTTAAGGTATTACATATAAAGTCACCAGATTGAGAAGAAAAGGAGAGGGAAGAGAGGATGGGAGTAGGAGAAAGGGAGAAGGGGAATGAAAAGTTCAGTTCAGATAAAGATTTAAAAGGTTTTCTTAAGTGGTATTTCTCATATTTCATTTTGTTATCAAGATTAAATATTCAGTAAAAAGGGGCCTTTCTTGGGCAGCGTCCCACATCTGACTTAGGGGCATGAGGCTATTGAGCTGACATTTTTAGATCTCAGAGGGCTCAAGACAGGGGTTGAGTGATTTGAGCCTCTTTATATTTTGTGTGAACTGGTTCTCTTATTCCTGAGATAAGTAACATCTTTGAAACCTTATAGATTCATACATAAATAAATGTTAAAGTTAGAAGGGGGCACAGTAATCATACTGACAGCTTGAGAATGACTCTTAAACTTTGTGTACTGTGCTTTCACGTTACAGAAGAAACACGGTGCAGAACTCACTCCATTCCTTTCTTCAAATGAAAAGGAGCAAGTCACAGCCTCTGAACCAACTCACAAGACTCAGGAAGGGTACCACCCCAGGATGAAAATCCATGATTTAACATGACCTTTTACATAACACAGACCATTGAATTCCATATCTGAGTCCAGGGGAGTCTGCTGTTCAGTGCAGTATGATAATTTGTCTACTAATACTCTCCCTGAAGGGGTGGCCGGGGGATGGGGAGGGGAAATTTGGGTGACTTGGAAATCAAGAATTTAATTTTCATGCAACAAACTGCACTAAGCGGTGAAACCCCAGCTGAGCCATCATCACAGTTACCAGCCCTGCTTATGCATATTATTCTTATCTGCCTATTTTGTTTTCATGGTTGACTAGCAAGCAGGTTATAGCACTGTATATAAAAACATCCCTCTTTTACTGCTGGAGACAAAGTGCTCAGCATCTGATTTGAACAGACTGAAGCCTGATAATGCTGGACAGGTGGTGGAGCACCCTGAATGGCAATCTGGAGTCCGCAGCTGAGCAATCCTCATGTAAATCTCTGCCATACAAATGATTTATCATTGCACTGCATTTGCTTCTGATTAAACAGCAGGCAACAATCATCTCCAGACAGAGACACATTTATAATACTGAGTGTATCGTGAGGAGTAACCTTCTTTACTGGATTATTGAAAGAAAAAAAGAGAGTGTTAAAAAACAAACTAACACTGAATATTCTACTGGGCTTCTAAGTGCTTCCCACATACGTATGAAAGTATCCTTTGGGACTGGTCAAATAAAGAACTGCTCTGACACCCTAATCTAATTTTAGCAGGAACCTAGGGCTTGATCCAGAAAATGAGCTAGATGCTGTAATGATGAGTTTTGAGGTTCCTATATGGGGCATGTATCTCTGCATGAGATTCACAAGAGCAAGCATGCTGGTGAGGAACTACTTATGCCAGCTAGAAAGAAACACCAAAGAAGGGGATGAGGAGGGAATAGGGGGAAACAGGGCATAGACCCAGCCCCATATAGACATGTAGGTTTCTGGTCCTGTGTGCATAGACACAAACTTTCTCTTGGAATTAAGTACAAAACCCAGTCCTATTTTACAAAACAATACAACATAGTTATTCTATAATACTCTGTTACAGAATTCACCTAAGGCATAGGAGATAGTGGGTCAAATCCTCCCAAGCAACATGGGGACTTAAACTTTTGGTCAACCACAAAACGGCTGACAAAGAGTGTGGTGGTGCCACCATGAGTAATAGTACTGTATGGAGAGCCCAATTCAGTGACCCTGCTCTAAGAACACCTGTTAGATTGGGCCCTACAGGTAAAATGGATGGAAGAGCATTTCGATGAATTTGATGGGGCATAAGCATGAGTCAGGTGCCCTGCTGCTCAACACTGTCAAGACCCAATTGGTTCTACATACGCTAGCAGCTGATGTTTAGGCCTTCAGGGAAATTTACTTCTGAAATCATAGACACCTCCAGGATTAGGTAGTAGCTGAACATGGGTTTAGAGTATTTAAAATGTGAAATTAGATCCCTAAAGTGCCAGTTGGATGGCAGCTGGGGGGGACTAAGTCCTTTTCTGCATGTAGCCTCTTTTAAATAGATTTTCTCTCTGTCAATCTATCTGCATGCCTGTCTTTCCAAATAGATGATAGATATGTGTTACAGATGTATCACTCAGAGATCTCTACCTTTATATACATACTGGGTGGTTTATTAGGTCAGAAAAATGGGCATGAGGGGAAATACAGTCTAATACTAGAGAACTTTTGCTCAAAGGTTTTAGCTTTTTAAACTTGTTATCGGTTAATGAGCTGAGTTCACTCACCCTCCTCTCCTCTGTCATTACAGACACACTCCCTGACGTGATGAAGTTGGCGTGGGAAGTATTCAGAGGATACAAAACATAACTGGGATTATTCATAAGGAACATGTTTATTATTTAAAGGTAAGGCATCAGGAAGGGAAACCCAACTTGATTATTCCTATTTAGTCAAGCTTACATTATGTTCTTCATCTACTTCACTCTTTCCATACAGGTCCTCCAAACCAAGAAGAGTGCATTTGCTTTGTAGTCTGGTAACATTCCCTTTTTCTCATCCCTTCCAGTCATACCACCTAAGATACCAAATGAGCTATTGACAATGGGGTTCACAGTTTCCCTTCTTTTTAATCCTCCATCCACAGGTGACACAGCATCATTAGGTCTACAACCCCTTAATTACAACTCACTGCCAGGCAACTTACTTATCTTAGTCAAGCTACAAGAAGCTTGCTCCTAGGCATTTGGAGATGCCTAGGAGCAAGCTTCTTGTAGCTTGACTAAGAAGATGAAGCTTCATTGAGCCAGCAATGAAGCTTCAAGGAAAGTCCAACAGTGACCTCCAGAGTTACAGGTTAAAAGACATATTTTTACCATCCTCCCTGTGGACTGTCTTGGAGTCTCTTTCCTCCTTAAAGCCATACGAGCCCCAGCAAATAAGAAAGGTGAAATAGGTGGCTGGTATGATCCAGACCACATGAAACAGTCCTTAAAGATGGTGCTTGATGGCCCTACTGAAATCTTCCTCTGATGAGGCAGCAGCACTAGAGCTCTGATTGCCTGCTGTGGAACAGTCTGAGAGTGAAATAAGTTTTACTACTGACAGCACTCTTAGCAGTCTCCTAGTTATTATTTAATTGATTCCAGGCTGGGACTTACTAAGAAAAATACTGTTTGTGTGTTTGTGTGCATTTTTGCTGATGAGAACAGACAGCCCATGCTTAACGCTGTTTTGCATAGCGCTATTTTGCTATAACGCGGATTTTAAATTGATACCTAATTTCACTTAGTGCACAGCAAGTTTCGCTATAATGCTCACAGTCACCTTCTTGGGTCATGAAAAACACTTGTGGCTGCCATCTTGGGTCATCAAATACTTTTAGTTTCATTTAATGCTCATTTTGCTTAACACTTGGCTTTTCAGGAACCAATTAAGAACACTAAGTGGTGGTTGCCTGTATCCATTAATAACCAAGTGAAAGGACAGCTGTGTTGTGTAGCTCAATACATAGAGGCACCCATGAAGTAGGGAGATGCAGCATATTTGCAATCAGTGGCAGAGGAAAGGTCATAGTTTCTTTCTGGTATGTATGAGTCTTACAACTAGAACAACCACTTTTTCTCATGGTCGTTATCACACACTGTTTAAGAATAACATCACATGGAAGATTCAAGCATGAAGTCATTACTTGAGTTGATCTGACATGTCATGTTATGGCTACTGACAGGTCATGCAATAATGTGGAAATAAAAATAACATTAGGGTCCAGAGGAGGGCCACTCGTATGATCAAGGGACAGCAGGGTAGGTCCTATGAGGAAAGGTTGCGGGACCTGAACCTGTTCAGCCTTCAAAAGAGAAGGCTGAGGGGGGATCTTGTGGCCTGTTATAAACTGGTTAGGGGGGATCAGCAGGCGCTGGGGGAGTCCCTGTTCCCCCGAGCGCCGCAAGGAGTGACCAGGAACAATGGTCACAAGCTGGCGGAGGGAAGGTTTAAGTTGGACATCAGGAGGCGCTACTTCACGGTCAGGGTGGCTAGAGTCTGGAACCAGCTTCCAAGTGAGGTGGTGCAGGCTCCCACCCTGGGGGTTTTTAAGAGGAGGTTGGATGACCACCTTACTGGGGTCATTTGACCCCAGTGCTCTTCCTGCCATGGCAGGGGGTCGGATTAGATGATCTGCTCAGGTCCCTTCCGACCCTAGAAACTATGAAACTATAAAAGTGAATACTAATCTAGTTGGAAACAGATGAAGTTTCATATTTTTTTCCCAAAAGCAGCTTTCACTTTGTCTCTCTATTTTGGATTATTTTTGCAGGAATTTCATGTAAATGCCATATGCTCTTGTGAAAAAAAAATAGTTTTGTCAAAACAATATTTTCTGAATAAAAATGTTTTTAACAAAAAAAATTACAGTCATCTCAAGCGGAAATCTGTTTGCTAGGAAAAGGAGCTCATTACACATAGGCTTATAATAGCATTACAGATGCCAGAAATGAAGAATGAGATTTATAGCTGTCCCCATGATATGCACATTTTCATAGATCCATTGATTGTAAGGGGCTGGAAGGGACCTTAGAAGATCATCAGGTCCAGCCCCCTGTACCAGGCAGGAAAGACAACTGGGGTCAGGTGACTCCAGCGAGGTGACGGTCCAGTCTTCTCTTGAAGACTTCCAGGGTAGGCGATTGCACCACTTCTGGAGGGACTTATTCCACAACCTGGACACCCTAACTGTGAAGAAGTTTTTCCTAATGTTGAACCCGACACGGTCTTCCAGGAGTTTGTGGCCATGACTCCTGGTTTTTCCCAAGCGTGTCCTGGTGAACAGCTGTTCACCAAGCCATTGATGTACTCCCCTGATGTAGTGGTAAGCTTGCTACCAAGTCCCCTCTCAGCCTTCTCTTTTTCAGGCTGAAGAGTCCCAGGTCCTTCAGCCTTTCCTCATATGGCTTGCCTTGCAAGTCTCTGATCATATGTGTGGCCCTCCTCTGGACTCTCTCAAACTTTACCACGTCCTTGTTAAAGTGCAGCACCCAGTACTGGATGCAGTACTCCAGTTGGGTTCTCACCAATGCTGAGTAAATTGGAAGAATCACTTCCTTGGTTTTGATGGAGATGCACGGATTGATGCATGCCAGAGTATTATTTGCCCTGCTGGCAAGTGTCACACTGCCGGCTTATATTCATACAGTGGTCTGTTATTACTCCCAAGTCCCTTTTGTTCATGGAGCAGGTCAATTTGGCATCGCCAAGCCTGTAGGTGTGTAGTGGGTTGTTTGTCCCCATTTCTCAGTGTTGAACTTCATCTGGTTGCAACTCACCCAGCTTACCAGCCTTTCTAGATCCACCTGTATCTGTAGCCTGTCTTTACCCTTCCCCAGAACTCGGTGTCATCCATGAACTTAGACAGTGAGCTCTTCATCCCCACATCCAAATCATTGATAAAGATGTTGATAAAGATGCTGGACCAAGCACCGACCCCTGTGAGACACTGCTGCCCACTTCTCACCAGGACAACACAGATCAGTTCATTAGAACTCTCTGTGGGTCCTACCCCACAGCCAGCTTCCTACCCACCTAACTGTCTTGCAGTTAAGCCCACAATCCTCCAATTTTCTCATGAGAACATCATGGGATACCAGATCAAAGGCTTTTTGGAAGTCAAGGTATACAACGTCAACCTCTTCTCTCTTATCCAGGTGGCAAGTTACATGTTCATAAAAGGAAATGAGTTTGATAAGACAAGACCTGTCTGTAATGAAGCCATGCTAGCTGTCATTCAGAATCTCAACTTCTGCAAACCTATTGCAGATAGATTCCTTAATGAATTTTTCCTGAATTTTTTCCTGGAATAGAAGTTAGGCTAATTGGCCTATAGGTACCCAGATCCTCCCTCTTCCCCTTCTTGAACATGGGCACAACAGTGGCCCTCTTCCAGTCCTCAGAGACCACTCCGGAGTGCCACGAGTTTTGGAAAAGTTTGCCAGGGGCTCTGTGATGACTTTGGCCAGCTCCTTCAGCACTCTTGGATGGAGTTCATCTGGTTCTGTTGACTTATATATGTCTAATTTCTTTAACTGATCACACACCAGTTCTATGGCAATTGTAGGAAGGCAGTCATTCTTGCCCTGCTCATTATGTGCCCTATCTGGCATAATTTTCCTCTTGGCCCAGTGAAATACTGATGCAAAGTAGTCATTCAGGAGTTCAGTTTTCTCCTAAGTGCTGGTAACCAGCTGTCCTGAGTTGTTGAGCAATGGTCCCACACTCCCGTTTGTTTTCCTCCTGTTCCCTACATACTTAAAGAAGGACTTCTTGTTGTCCTTCAATCCCGTTGCTTATCTAAGTTCAGTTGCTGCCTTAGCCTTTCTAATTTGTTCTCTACAAGCAAAGGCTGTTGTTGTATAGTCCTTTTTGGAGCCTGTCCCCAGCTTCCTTTGTTTGTATGCCTCTTTCTTCTTTCTTAGGAGGGGGCCATGATTTCCTGGTTTAGCCAGGAGGGCTTCCCAGCCCTTCTGGTACCCTTCCTCTGCATGGGAATGGATTTCCTTTGTGTCTCAAGGATCATGTCCTTAAGGAATGACCACTCTTCATGCGCTCCTTTCACCTTTGGTCCCTGGTCCTGCAGCGCTATCCCTACTAGTGACCTGAACTTGTTGAAAATTTCTATTTTTGAAGTCCAAGCCTTCAACCCTGCTATCAGATTTGTCTGCCTTGCAATGGACAGTGAACATGATGGTTTCATGGTTGCTGTCACCCAGGCTACCCTCCATATTTAAGTTGGTCAAAAGGTTGTCTCCTTTGGCCAGGACCAAGTCTAGGAAAGCGTTACCTCTGGTTGGCCTGTGCACCTCCTGAGTCAGGAAGAGCTCTTTGATGCAGGTCAGGAAGGAACACGACCGGTCCGACTTGGCTGAGTGTTCCTCCTTTTCTTGAAGGTCTCTTTCTCAGTGCTTTGTTTTGGGTTGGGTAGCCACAACCATTAGAAATGTTTCATTGCCAACAAATGATAATGCTTTCTAGCCAGTGAGTGCCTGGTTTTAAGCCAGTGACCAACAGACAAGAAGTTTGTTATCACATTACTGGCTCCTGAGAGCTGTCTAGGACCCCAAGGAATTGTTGCTTCATAATCTGGCCAGTAACTTAATGGACAATAAGAAGCACATTGCAGGTAATGTTGAATACTGGGAAACTGTTAGTACTGAGATAAAGCAGAGCCTAATGGAGAGCAAGTCAGAGGCTGCTTCCTTATCTATGCACTCACTGCTTATCCATGACAGATACTGTATAAGGATCCAGAAAAAGCAGAAGCAAATATGGAATTGCCTTTTCAAATCTATTATTCTCTATCCCTTGTGTGCAAAATGCAAAGAGGAGGAGAGGCAAGGGGGAAGGTGCTTTGAAATCACGCTGTCAGTTATTCACCCTTAAGGGCTCTGTCATATTAGCCCCTTCCAATCAGATTATCAGTCTCTGTTGTACGGCTCGTATCATTTCACGTTAGTATTCATGAGTAGTAATATTATTGGAAAGTGACTTTCATAGCATGTTAGCCAAGATGAATACTAATATGGAGTGATGGAGAGGAGCTAATGTGATGGGGCTGTCATACTGTGTTAACGCTGGAGTGCTGTGTCTGCCATTTCCAGCTCATACGGTGACTAGGAGTGTTAAGGAGCTGAGCATATTTCTCTTGTACTTTTCACCTGAAAAGGAAGCATATGGCATGGGGAGGATAACCCATACTAGTGGTTGCTATTGACGCTGAAGTAGTGGAAGGAGATGCTCTTTGGCCATGTTTAAATCCCTTTGAATATGGATATGGATACATCTCAATGACTGTCCTATTGTATTCCAATGTATGTGAACCTGGATGTCACAGGATGAGTAGGACCTCTGAAAACCACGCAGTGCCTGTGACAGAGGTTTTATTTTCCAAAAGGAGATATGTATCCAAAATATTCTGGGAAGAAAAGGGGTCCAGGTGCTGACTTTAGATGATGATGTAGGGCAGAGTATTTTTCTTTTTGTGCCTTATCCCAAGTTCAGTTATAGTACTCACCTCTCCTAGCTGGCTTGCAAATCATCCAAAAAAAGTGAATAAACCCATTTTTTTCACCAAGGGCACAGCTTGCACTAAGCTAATGGATGGCACACTACCTTCTGTTTTCTCCTCTATGAATCTCAGTCACCGAATGTGGTGGCATTTTCCTAATTCTCTTCCCACTGTAACACAGCTCCGTAACTTTCTCTAGTTAGGGTGGTGCATAAATCACCTAGTCTTAAGTCTGTGCATCTCTTCCATGGGAGTAGCAATCCATAGTGATGGATACAGTATGGGGAGATGTTTGTATAAGGTGGGAACAATGTTTACCTCATTGGTGTAGTTTGCAGCTCTTGAAGCCCAGCTCAAAGCAAGTTGCCCAGAGCCACAGCAGATGGTGAAGATTTTTCATATTCTATCTATGGCACAAAGGCAGTTATGTTGTTAGCAATACCAATAGTAGGTGGACAAGAAGTGAAAATATAGAAAATTATGGAATAATGGGGAAGCATTCCAGGATCCTAGAAGAGATACTTGTTGAAGGAAGTCAGAGATATATTCAAAGAAACATTCACCTGACTCTCACATTATTATATAAACACACCATTGCTACTGTACCAATACTTAAGGGTGCTGCACATGCAATATCAGTTCTATTATAACCAAACATTCATTAATTCTGCTATAGATCACAGCCTATGCCTATAGGCCCCAATACAAGCAGAGGGGTAGAAGGCATCCATGTAACACATGAGACATATAATATTGAGGTGGGCAGGAATTGTTTTTGTTGTTCTGCTTCAATTCCTGAGATTATAAAACATTAAAAAATGAAGGATTCTCTTTTGATAAGTCTGAGCTGCTTCATTTCAATTTTGACCCTTTTAATTTCTAACTGAAAAAATGCCTCAAACAAAAATTTCGTTTCATTAAGAAAATATCAAAAAGTCCCATGTCATCAAATATGAAACTTTTTTCAAATGTTTGCTTTTTTTAAACTGAAACCAACCCCTTTCCATAAACAGTTTGGGCTTCCACAATTGGCATTTGCCAATGAAAAATATTTACTATAAAGCCTAATATATTATATTATTATATATATTATTTAATATAAATATGTAATATAACTGGCAACTGTTTTTCTTCCAGGTACAATAAAATCCCCCAGGGAGACAGGGCATCAGCACAGCAAAATTACCATTTGTCACTTGTCATTTTGCAAGTGATAGATATAACAGCTGCATCTTTAAACCTCTAGTTAGCTCTATGTATTTTATTTTCTTTCAAAAGAGCCAAATAATATGAACATGGGATTTGGGCTGGATCACCCCCTGTTTTGGGATGCCACAGCTATGCTTGACATAGTTCAAGCCAGGCATGCTGAATTGGTCTTCTTTTCCTAGTTCTTTGCTCTGGTGTAACACAGGCTAATTTTGATAGGGTTGGCTGTAACATAGACCTTTGTACAATATAGGACAGTCTGGACAAGTGAGTGTAGTGTGCTACAGAATGCCAATTTTTACTTAGGGGGACACCGGTTCCTCTAAACTCCTGTCAGAGAATATCAACTTTCCTGTCTGTAAAGGGACTTGCACTATATCTTGAGTTCTACAAGCAAGAGGCTCCCTGCTCTTTTTTTGTTCAGGGTTTTAGCAAGGTCCAGAAGAATTTTATGAGGCCAGCATCTATTTGTGTCCATATTCTCAGAAAATGACTCAAGGCAGCTGTCACCAGTAACACTTCCATTTGTGGATGTTTGTTGCTATGTGCCATATGGATGCAGTCACTCCTGCTTTGGCCCCATTTCCGAATATATTTCAATGGCATCCAAAGCTACATCTAATGATTATGGTCAGAGTCAAGTAACGTCTGTATCTATACATTTAAAATTAATCCACTCAAATTTAATAGCCTTTGAAGCCTTCCTAGTGTAGCCTCTCCTCCTATTTCACTCCACATTTCAGAGGTTAAATGCCTAGCACTTATTATGATTTATTCTGTGGCCATTAGCAAGTTCTTAATGAGAGACTGAAACCTAGAGAGTAAGCTGAAAAGAGCGCAGAGTAAAAGGAGAAAGGAGTCTATATTGGTGGTGGTGGAAGGGGCGGAGGAGGTTTCTGTCTCTCTGTTTCTTCGAAATCACTGTTGCTGTTTTTATTATTCTCTCTGGATCTATGAAGTGGTGGCAATGAGTTGCCAAAGTCTGTAGAGAAGGCAGCAACAAAGTCCATTTCCTATCATAGCCAAGTGGGTTTTCTTGTGTAGACAGTGAACAAAACAGCTGGCAGAGAGCCAGAAGCAGACTTAATGGATTTACAAAATATCTGTATTTTTTCTATATTGATTTTTTCAGGGTTTTTCCTGAATACAGTGAACAGTAGGTAGTTACACTGTGCAGTCTGAGTCTTTAATAAAAAGCTGGCTCAGAGGGAAGCATCTAATGAAGACACTGCTGGCCTGAACAATTTCCAAAGCTCTTTCTTTCAGAAAATAACTTCTGGTGGGGACAAAGAAAGAAGAACTCTCTGCTGAACAATGAACAAGAGCACATGCTACTGGATGTAAAGGGAGGTGTGGGTGGCACCAGGCATTCCTATTCAATCTGCTTGAGGATGTATGATCTTTCTTGATTAAAGAGCAGAGTAATTTTGTGAATCCTGACACTACAAGCTTATTAGGAAGAAGTGTATAAATACACACATTTTGGGGGTTGGTTTGTTACCAGCCTCTCTTTTCTTTCCACTTTCTCTCCACCCACTCAGACACAGGTTGCAGAAGTCTGGAAACCCATATGCTCACTAAAATGCTTCTGTGTACATTCTGGTTAGATGTAGGAAACAAAGTTTAGTCTTTGACTCAGGATTATATATGCATATTTAGACCAATACATCCTAGTTTGTTGGTCTGCATTTGCAGGTCTAGATACAGATAGGCTTATAGTTGAGTTCCCCTCTTCCTGTCACCCACATTGAAATGTTATTAAATGACTATTGAAAAAAAATGTACAAATGAAGTCAAAATAGAACATAGAGATGAAAGCTAGTCAGCCTTTGTTTAAACTGGTATTTTCTAGGAAGGGATGTCATCACACATACACCAGGAAGATAGCTCTCATGTTCACCTAATCCTCAATCATTAACCAACAGATTCATCACTCACATGTACCTGGGGCACATGGCAGCAATTTCCAGGGGTTACAAGGGCAGGAGGAGGTGCAGGGGGATGAACACTAGGTGGATTGTACTGATATGCAAGTAACTGCTATTATACAAATGATTCCACAGTATAATGGTTAGCACTATAGATTCTGAGTCTAGTGATGTAAGTTCAAATATCAAGGGGAAGCTCATTTATTTTAGAGGGAAAAGATGGTCCAGTGATTAAGATGTTAGGCTGGGATTCAGAAGATTGTGGGTTAGTTATTACCTGTTCTACCACAGTCACTTTATGTGACCTTGATCAAGTTTCTCAATCCCTCATGACCATAGATCTTTGTTTAAAAAGTGGAGCTAAGATAGTGTCCCTACCTCACTGGGCTCTTGATAAGATAAAGGTTTTAAATACTATATTATGATGTGTTTATGATAGGATGGAAATGGGGGTCATATAAAATCAAGCAGAGATGTATATAATATGTGTATTTACCTGCAAGTTTCTGCCTCATTTATCTTGCAATCAGCCATTTTTAAATCTGTATTGTGACATTACTGGAAAAAAGATCCAGGATAATAAGAAAGAGGCACTGGAAGGTGAAGATAGAAATGGTGGAGTGAGAGATAATGGTGGAAAAGAGTAAGACAGAAAGAGAGAGGAAAGAATCGATGCAAAAACTGAGAAATGGAGAAGAGTCAGGGCACGTCTACATATGCCCCTGACTGCATAGTGCCTACTAGTACTGTGCTATCCCGGTGGTGCATGGGTCATTTTTGACCCTACTGCGCAGTAGCAACAAGTTACTGCGCAATACCTTGCTGCTACTGCACAGTAGTGGCAACATCATAGTTCGTGCCCGCTGACACTATGTCACCATAACTCATCGCTATGTCACTGTAGCATCTCGTCTAGATGCACCCATTAATCAGAAAACAAAGAGGTCAAGAATAAAAAATAGACTCTTAAGAAAACAAGAAAACAAGTGATGTACTGGAGACAGCAGTTAACACTGTATCATCAGATGACAGGCACCTTGCCTCCACAAAGTTTACCCCTTCTCCAGATACTTCAAAAACTTCTCTGCCAGAGAGGATATATCCATGCTGCTCACCAAAGTCCTGCTTATTACCACACGGAAATCACTGATTAAGCTCTCATTGATCATATCCCCAGGGGGGATATTTTTAAGAGGCATTTAGGTGCCTAGCATCCATTGATCTCAATAGTAGTGAGGTATATAGATGTTTTTAAAAATTTGCTCCCAAGATGCATTTACAATGCAAACATTGTGCAAGTACCAGATTTCATCAGCTACCAGGAGAGTTTCCATGGTGCTATCCCTGGGCTTCCACTATTGTGTCTGTACCCCTAGCCCTTTGCTTTTCAAAGCGCTGAGTATCCTGTGACATTTTGAGTATCTGTACCTCTAATTTCCATAAGATCTGGATTAGCTCAGCATCTTATACCAACCAGCCTTATATACTTCATAGGAATACTGTATATTTTAAGATCAAATTATAAATGTTCCAAGAAAAAGGAACTTATGAGAAGTTCTTACTCGGTGGTGCTGCCACCTCCATTGTTTTAAACAGTGAACACATGCTTGCTTAATGAGGAAAATACTCCTCTCTTTACAGAATTGTGTCCCAAAGTATACAGAGATGTATTCCAAGCTAAGTGAAGGGGGAGAGGGTGGGAGGTGGCAAGGAGAAGATAGGGGCAAGCTAAGTGAAGTTGGGGGTAGAGGGGAAGGATATTTTTCTAGATCCCTTACTAAAGTATTGGTAGCATCCTGCACTTCCAAAGGATGACAGATTTTCTGGGGAGGAAAAAAGGGAATTCAGAGAGGTTGGGGAAAATATAAATTAAAGCTACAGCAGTGAAGTGGAAAATAGGAAAAAATAAAGTAGTATGGGATTCTGTCCTTGCAGTGATGAGCTGAACTTTACATGCAGGAAAAGGCCATGGGAAAAAAGATTTGACTATAAACTGCCACTAAAATGCCAAATACCAAGTAACAAGCTTAGTATTTTTATTCTACTATTATCCCAGCCTGGCACTGGAGGATGCGGTTTTCTCAGAGAGAGAGAAAAAAAGAGATGTACCACATACAAAAACATTTTTATTAGTAGTAATGTTATAGTTTGCTGTTTAATGCAATGCTTCAACTAGGAATACAACTTGGCAGAAGTACATACACATATATTGCATGTAATTTTAGTTGTGTCTTCCAAATATTTCAAATCCCTTATTTTTCAGTCCTTCCTTAGTTGTTTTGCTGGAGCTCTGCTTCCTAGATGGTTAAGGCTCCTCTCATTCTGCATAACATACTCTAATGTTGCTGAATAAGTCTTTGTCCCCTCTGATGAACAGCAATATTGCGCACAAATAACCAATGCCTCTTCACCACTCTTTGCTTTCACTATTTGAATGCTGTGTATACTAACAGGTATATAGCTATACAGTATATATAAATATATATATCTATAATGTATATATATATATATATATATAATAATGTGGGTCAGCCTTACAGAGCCAACCATAAAACTTGTGCTTATCTTATTTATATGAGATCAAATGTACGGCATCAAGAATTCAACCAATTCCCAGCTGCCCTGCTTGGCAATTCACAATCTTGCCAAATGAATTTGGACACCATTTACATGTGATGCACTCACATTTTTTTCTGACAGTAAGTTTTTCTTCTTTTTTGTTGAAGACAAGATTACTGGTTTTTGCAAATCAACAACAGGTTTTCATACCCTTACATTAAATAAAATGAAATAAAATAAAACAAAACAAAATAAAAATCTCCAGAGGAGACTAGGTACCTCCTCTTACATACAATTTGAAGAGTAATTGGACATTCATTGTAGCTATATTTACATTGTAACTTATCTTTATAATATTACATGTGTTGTATTATTTCTGTACATAGCCAAGATACGCGGTTGGTCGTGTTAAAATGCACTATCTAAAGGTATTTACAAATTGAATACTAGTCTCTGACTTACCAAGAGCCTCTTCAAAATGGCACCAAAAGTTAAGGGATAATTTGTAAGAACGTCCATTTACTAGTGAGCTTGGCACTCTTTCACCACTTATTTTATTGGTTCCTGCTTCCGAAGAGAATGGCTATCTTTGGAGTACAAAGGTAAAGATGGAACCACCTGTAAAAACAAAACCTGTGAACCTCTCCAGATCAGATGAATAGAGGAGAGTATGAGAAGAGACTTCCTTCAACCAACCTGTCCCTTTGGAGGTTTAGGGGCCAGAATGCTTGGTTTGTTTCTTGTCCCCCTGTTTACTATATTGCACTTTCTTTAGTGCCAGTGGGGGAAAGTGTGTTTTTGTCAAACACTCAGAAAACGAACGTTGTCCAAGAAGGACATTTTAATAAATATTACAGTGATAATGCATCTAATGCCACCAGATACCAAATCCTCCTGGAGTCAAAGAAAGTCTTACATTAAACATTTTCCAAATGCTTCTTCATAATTACAATCCAGGGTGAATTTCGCCCACCATATCCAAAGCAGATAAAAGAATTTCCATGCACCATGATAATTTAGTGAAGGAAGGAGAGGAAGAGTGATGACATGGTCCACTGTCTGCTTTTCATTATTCAATCAGTGCCTGGGTGAAGTTTATGTACAGCAAATATTCCTACTTTCCTCAAATATAAAGGCAGGGATAGGTGTGCAGTGGCATTATATTTTATTTCCGCAGGGAAGAAATGGTTTGGAATTAAAAATATGAAAGAACATAATTGCATAAGATGAGCTGCAGTGTGGGGTACTGCTCAAAAGCAGACTTGCTATGACTAGATTGCAAGGCTTTGTTCCCTTGTGAAAAAGGCAGTAGAAAGCAGGTAACACATGGAGTGCTCTAATTGTATCTTAGCTCAGGATGGATGATGGGTGGCTTTGCTTTATCATTTAATAACCCATAAACTACTGCACTGCATTTTGTTGTATGATACTCCCTCACGACAATATTCAGTCTCTATTATTACCTATGTTGGTTATGGTTTGGAGATGACACATTAAAAAGAAAAAGATGGGGAAAGGATTGTCTTGATTTTATTTTTTGTGTGATGGATTAAAGCTTTGAAGAGGAATCTTGATTACAGAGATTAGAGATCATATGCATCAAGATAACATGGAACGGAGTCAGGAGAGTTTGCACACCACAAAAAGTTAAGGTCTTTGTAGGGTAGAAGTGGTAGTACAATTGTCTGAAAGAGAAAAGAAATCATAGACTCATTGCTGAAAAGCCTTAGAATTCACTTTTTAATGCAGCAAGGTAAGAGGCTGTTTAAAGAAGGAAATTTTGGAAGAGATTGAAAAAGAGAAAAATAAAATATAGTTGAAAAATAAAACATAGGAGCCTTTATAAGTCTCCTTCAGCAGGGAAAGATTTTCTAAATAAATAAAATAAGTTAAAGTCCAAAACTAGGTACACTATGTGTGGAGAGCAAACAGGATCACACATGAGTAGAAGTAGTATTTGTAGCCAACAGGACGCAACAGTATCAAAAGATCTGGAAGAAAAAGAGGCAAGTCTACTATCACCAACCCAGTTGCTATTAGGAATATCTACAATGCTATTTAGGAGCCCCACACTGGCAAAAAAAAGAAAGAAAAAAAAAGAAAAGAAAAGAAAAGAACCAGATGCCATTGACTTTGGTGATCTAATTCTCCTTTTGTGGATTTGAAGAATCTGCCTTTTAAGCGACAGGATCTCTCTTCCTGGGTAAGAATTTGGCAAGAAGAAGAGACTTAAGAGACTTTGAGTGGCTAAATGTATTGCTGTTGATTCAACGATGCAATCCTGAGATAACAGTTCAGATGCATTTTGTGATGTCCTAGGATAAGTTGTTAGCACTTTGTATTCTAACAATTGAATTTTGTCCTGGGATGAAGTGGTTTACACACACACACACACTGCCAGAGTGTGTGTGTATATATATACACACACACACAAATACAGCCCTGTGAGCATCTACCAAAGTTTGGGAACAGGGAGCAGTCTCTGTCTGCCTGGCCCGAACCTTTATTAACTATCCTGGACCCCAGCCAGACAGTGCAGGAACCCCTTCAAGCACTTGTCCTACCCAGTGAGAGATCCCCAGAAGCTGACTGGTGTCTGAGCATACCCCAGGGACTTTGGCCTGTCCTTTCAGCTGCCCATCATACACCTATTCCTGTGGACAAGGCTCCAGTGCCATAGTATTATCAAAGAGGAGTAAAACAGTCAGACCATAGAAGTGACGCTTTACTAATTTGGAGCTGTCTCCAGTGGTATAAAATAGGATGCCTCATTGGGAGATGAGATGGGAGGAAAAACAATATCAATTATATTATAAAGATGATTCTTGGGATATTCTGAAAACATTTCCATGGGGTCTTGATTTTTCCAAGTGGACCATGTGTGAGAAAGGAGTGAGAAGAGGAGATATAGAAGAATCAGTTTCTCAACATCTCTGTGTAAATTAACAGAGGGTAAGTTTCTGGTTGCTGTTTCATCTGCTTTGCACTGCTTCAGCAGCTTGGCAAAACAGCTGGAAAACCAAGTAAAATAGCTACCTGGCATTTTTGTCAGTCTATGGAAGCCCAAGACAACAGTAGAGTCAACATGTCTGGATGATGACAAGCCATGCTTCTGGATCAGGATATACAGGGTATATCAGGGGCATGAAGAATGAAAGAGACTGATGGAGATGTTGCAGGTGGTACAACTTTGTATAGCTCTGGGGCTACCCTTGGTTGCTTCACCAAATCATACCAATTCCTTTTAAGGTAAAGAAATTTGCTTGTAGATACTTTTATTCCTCCTCTATTCTGTGTTGGTACAACCAGTCTTCAGAATCTGATCTTGGTGCTTAAATCCTTACTGATATTTATGGAGAAGAACATCCCCCAGAAAAAAACTAACTTTTACACAGTGACCCTTTTGGACTGCTTGCTCTATTTTTCACAAGGCAACATTAAAAAGTATTGGCATATTCAACTGATCTTTGTGATCCCTAATAAATCAAGAGAAACTTCCAAATAGATGTCTGACAGATTTTTTTCCTTAGGTTTTGGACGGACTTGAAAACAGATTTTCAATGCTACTTCAGCTGGCTCCTTATATATCCCTTCTCCCCATTTTTTCCCCAAGGGTGACTTCAGTGTTCATGAACATTGCCAGTTAGATGTACTGTTTTGTCCTCTCAGAGAAGTGGCAGAGAAACTTTTTCACAATGGACTGCCAGTATGAACTTAATCCTGATGTACAAGGACATTCTCTAGGGAGAAGAGAGAGGGTTCAAGCTCAATGCCCATTCACTTAGTGTCCCTCCAGAGGCTGTCAGCAAGGGGGCAAGCAGTGCTAATTTTAGCCTTTCATATTTATTTTTCTTTATAAATTACATATGCAGTTTACCTAATTGACACGGGAACTGAAAATTCAGCATGGAATGTGAAAATCCAGCTGGTCTCCTCCTGCCAACTGCATTGCAAATATGATGATTCTGGAATCAGAAGTTAGCCTGTGTATTATTGATGGTGCATGGAGCAGAACTGAATGCAGTTCTCCCTTCCACTGCTTCATTTGCTCAGCTGCACTAACAACAGTGGTTTATATCAGTCAGTTAAGCAGGCAGGATCCAAGTGACAAATGGGGCACCAAAGTGGGTAAACAGAAAGCCCTGCTTTTAAAGAATCACATTTACATCTTTCAGAAACATAATTCACCAGGGAAATGAAGTGTGGTGATTGTGAACTGTCATGTAGGTTTAAGAGAACAAGGGAAGGTATGAGAGTTTCCTAAAACCCACAGAATTTTTAACAAGCACGTCTTTGTTTGAAGGAACAAATTGTGTAGTCATGAGAAAGTACTGCATTTCTTATTTTGCTAAACCACCACCAAACTGGATTAAACCCTTACAGATTTCAACTAACGTATGTGGTTTTCACGAATCCCCCATGTCAAAGGAGGTTATACACGGTATGATGAATAGGAATTACCTTTGCACCTCAGAGTAGTTGTCAAGGAGAGCAACACAGCTATAGTTACCATATATCATACTGAATAATGCACAATTTATATTATACCCCTGGAATCTATGTGTGTGCAGGTGTGTGCGCATGTGTGTGGACACATTATTTCATGTATGATGCTCTAAATTTTGAACAATACATATCAAAGGAACTGTTGTTTCCCAGAATGAGTACAACTTAGAAGTATACGTTAAAGGCAAATTAAAACATGCCTGCTACATGCATCCTATAAGACTTTCAACTGCTATAACAAATGGAAATAAAGTACCTTTTTCCTCAGGATAAAGGTGAGTCTGGTGCTGAGGAAAATCATCAGAGGATGTTTATTGTGTTTAATTTCTCTGTGGGAGTTTGGCAGGGTATAAACATTTTCTTCACATCACAGAGTCTCTCATTATACCATGTGATGCAACAGAACATTATATGGTATAATTGTTCCACAGAGCTTGTACTTTTTAACCTGTCAGTGTGTCCCAGGATATAAAATGGATTTGCAATTCATGTCTTGGTGACAGCTGGAGGATTCAGAGAAGAGTAGTTGCATACATGCCAGAAGTCTAAAGTTAAAAGGTGATCTCTAGGTGGCTTAGTAGAATATATGAAACTTCCTTTCCTACTTCAGCAATGAGTGTCATTGCTGTGAAGGAGGAGTGGGTGTTGTTTCTTGAAGAAAGATATAGAAATTAAACATATTTCACTGTCTTTGATTTTTATCTGGAATTTTCAACATTTGGATGAAAACAAACAACAAACTAGTGAAGCATGGCAAGTTAATACCTTCCTGGGGTCTTCATGGTATGTCAGCTGAAGGTAGTTTTGACAGATACTCAGGCCTCTGTTTTGCAAACCTTACACTGAGGAGCACTTACTTACCCAAGTAATTGCACTGAAGCAGAAACTCAGTATGGGTTCACTGTGGGTAAAAGTTGCAAAATCAGACCATTGAGACCTGTCTGTTAGGAGATCCTCAGGTCACTTAAGATGAGTCAACTAAAGGTGCAAAGTTATTGCACATAAATTAAAGCACGTTAAAACCTTGTGTGGATGCTCTTATTCAAGTATCAAGTGACCGTAGCTCACTTTAGTTTAATTCACCTAATTTTCCCTTTCTGCCAGAAACTTTGGACTGCTAAGAATGAAAAGCATTCTATTTCCAAAGTGTTTCATTGCTTATTTCTGCTGAGTATCAGAAAAATATTAAAATGTAAGCCTGCAACATTTATATGCCTGTAATCCAAAAGGCTGCTATTTTGATGTTCACTTTGGAAGACTGTAATACAGTAGCATGATATGCCTAAAGGATGCAGTGGCCTATTTGTTGGGCGAACATCATTTCAGATATTGATGAATGTATTTGGATTACAACAGAGGCACCTGTTGTGGGTTTCTCTGCAGAAAGCTACTCTTTGGATAAGAATATCAAGGATATCTAAAAGTTAGTATGACCCAGAGGGAGGTTATTGACCTCACAGAGAAAAGCTGTCCACAGTACTCTGATGCACTGTCCCCTGTTCACACAGTGAGCAGTTTTGTCACAATATATATCAAATACTAAGAATACGCCAGTCAGAAGAAGTCTAAGTTAGAATATTTTAAAGTGATGATATTGAAGTGCCTCATTCATATAATTCCTTTTTCCTCCCTGCCCTTTTATTACTGTTATCCCCTGGTACGTACCGATAATATTGCTCCATGCTGATAAAAGGGCAACATGACCAGAACCTTATCTTTTCAACAAAGTGTAGATAATCTCTTGTAGCCACCTAACAAGGGCCTAACAGGGACCTTGGCACATACCCAGAATCAGTTCCAAGTGATGCACAATGCCAGGTTATTCTGTTCCTTAGCACAAATAAATTAGTAAGCATCTTATTTGTGTTGGACATTAGGACAGACTTTTTCATGTTAACACTCCAGCTCATAGGCAAAACTCTTAACATTTGTGCCCATCTGAAGTGGCCAAACCAAAGTCTCCTTCCTTAAAAACAACCTACTATTTTTGGCTTCAGTTCAGTTACTTGATTTTGGCCACATGGCTCTTAATTTAATGAAAGCTTCATATTTACAACTGGCTTTAATTTTTGATTTTTATGCCTAGGACACAGATGACACTAAAGGGAAGACATGTCTGATAGAGGCAAAAAAGAGATTCACAAGGGAGCATTATATAAGAGGAATTAAATGAACAAAATTCTCAACTACTTTGGCATACGAAGGCTTCTAGGAAGTCCATGGGGCATAAAAAGCTGAAAAGGACTTCCTGTTTCTTCATTTTCATCTCTGCTTGGTAGAGGCACCATGAGATGGAGTCCCTTAGACAAGGAAAGCTGGCACACTTGGAACAATGAATAAATGAATCACTGGTTCAGACAAAGAAACCTTTTGCCTGATATATGTTTGAAGATGGAAGAGACCCCTTATTTCATCTGCACATCCCCCAAATTCCTTGAGAATAATTTTTTTAAAAAAAAAGGGTGGAGGGGTTGGAGAGGTAAATGCAGTTCTCAAAGATGAACAATTAGCCTAACATTATGATTCTCAACATGAGACCTTGAGAAAAGTACTTAAATTTGCTGTGAACCTGGCAAACAACCTTTGCAATACAGGTTCTTTTGGATTGCTCCTTGCCTCCATGCATTCTAAACCTTGTCCCTCCTGAACCTTTTGATGTTTTATTTATTGTTCAAGTTTTCTTACATTTTTTTTTCCAAATGGACACACATCAGCAGACCGAAAGAAAAGAAAGGGTATTATTACTCTATACAAACTGAAACAAATCATAGACACTAAAGCCCTTCTCCATGAGACCATCAGGAAGCAAGAAACTGTGCCTCAAGGCTGCTTTTTCTACTGACCCTTCCTTTCATCCCAACATTCCCCAAGAAAAAAGTTTTTTTAAGTGCAGTTCTCGAAGATGGAGCTGAGGCCCCATGTCAGTGTCTCCACTGGGCTCCTTGATTGCACATTCCATACTAGAGCATAAAGTGCTATGGCATTGTTTTTTTGTGTGTTTTTTTAAACTTGGAACTTCTTCCCCCTTTCTGTGATTTTTATTTTTTACCTTGTGGCTCCTATGTTCTTGTAATGACACATAAGAAGGTGCTTAAAGGTTTTCTTGAAGGTAGCATTGCAGAGGGCGTAGCAGGCAGGATTGATGGTGCTGTTGATATAACAGAGCCAGTAACCAATAGTCCAAACAGTGCC
>NW_017729022.1:77535240-77538525 GCF_001723915.1 Gavialis gangeticus
CTGTTGATATAACAGAGCCAGTAACCAATAGTCCAAACAGTGCTGGGGATGCAGGGTCCACAGAAGCTGTTGATAAGCACCATCACATTGTATGGTGTCCAGGTAACGATGAAGGCCAAGAGAATTGCTAAGATAGTCCTGGTCACTTTTTTTTCTCTAGATGGGGGTGGTTTCTTTTTGGCTGGCTGCTTGGTCATCTTGACAATTTTACGGGCTACGCTGTTCTGCTTCTCATCCCCATTTTGGCCAGAGGTACCTACAATCTCCACGGTTGTGTTGGTTGGGACACAACAGTCCCCCTTTTGGGTCTTTGTGACTATCCTGATGCATGTCAGCTTGGAGTTCTCAGCTTTGGAGTGGGGTTGAGAAATGGAAGCCCTGTTGGCTTCTTTGGCAACTTCATCCTCCTTCATGTTGGAAGCAATGACACTGACAGAGGTGGAATCATTGGAGCTCTCCTTCTCCTCTCCTTGAATACAGTTCTCTGTTACACTCTCTCCAGTGGCTTTACCATTCTGAATTTTGCTATGGTCCAACCCATCTTCGCTGACTGGGATGTTGTTATTGTTTGGTTTCACTATTTTACCTTGGACTAGAGTGGGACAAACTGGATCTTGGTTTTGTGCTGGTTCCTTTTTTCCTTTTTTCATCCTGCTCTTGCTGGCACGAGATATTTGCCAGTAGAGAATGGTCATAATGACAACGGGCAGGTAGAACGCTGCAATGGCAGTGCCAAAAGTGACAGCAGGATTGGAAAAGAACTGGATGTAGCAATCCCTATCGGGAACTGTTCTTCCCCCAACGATA
This sequence comes from Gavialis gangeticus, assembly GCF_001723915.1. Taxonomy (NCBI): domain Eukaryota; kingdom Metazoa; phylum Chordata; order Crocodylia; family Gavialidae; genus Gavialis; species Gavialis gangeticus. The sequence goes on from NW_017729022.1 coordinate 77,536,048, forward strand.
AACTGCCAGAACAGAATTGCAGGTGCCCACAAGATGAAGGACAGCACCCAAGCGGCAGCAATCATCATGCCTGCCATCTTAGTGGTCCGCTTTACAGGGTATGTCAGAGGCTTGGTGACACAAAAGAATCTGTCAAAGCTAATAATGAGAAGGTTCATGACAGAGGCATTGCTGACCACATAGTCAAGAGCCAGCCATAAGTCACATACTACAGGCCCTAAGGGCCAGTAGCCAATCACAGTGTAAAGTGTGTATAGATTCATGGAAAAGACGCCGATGATTAAGTCAGCACATGCCAAGCTGAACAGGAAGTAGTTGTTGACAGTCTGCAGGTGCCTGTTCACTTTGATTGACACCATGACCAAAATGTTCCCAATGATAGTCACTAGACTGAGAGACCCGGCTACCAGGACTATGAAGATCACCTCAACTGTTTTATAGGGGCTCCCCAGTGCCATTTCATTGTCCGTAGAAGCATTTATGTACGTTGAGTTATTCATTTCTGTGTCTATAACAAGAAACCTGATGACCAATTATCACTTAAGCCTGCAGAGGAAAGAAAGAAAACAAAATCATTATGAAATTTACCCTTGATTCTTAAGAAATAAAACCCAAGAAAACTGTATGGAAAGCACTTAAATATAGTAACTTGGAGTGAGCTGGACTATTTGTGTATGAGTTATCTGAAAAATTGTGTGATTTGTACTCTTCTTTGAAATAGTATACAGTTGGGATTAAAATGCAATTGAAAAGCTTTTTAAAAAAAAACATATTCTATTTGTTTATGAAACTATGAAACTATTTCCATTTAAGAATTATTTGCAGTTTTAATTTGGATCTCTGTTTGCATTCACTCCCCATACCTCCAAATTTAGTTTGTTGTGATTCAGGGCTTTTTCAAGCCTGTATCTAAATTAAACCCGTTGGCGGGTGGAGGAGCCCAACTTGAAGAACATATAGTTATTAAAATATTGAAAGCAGATAAGTTTTATTTGGAACTGGGTGGTAAAAGATAATTTAAGTTGCTTTCTGTTTCTCTCTTTTTTTTTCCCAAAGTGCCAACCCGAAAGCCTTTTGTGAGGTTCGTGGAACAAGTTGGTGTACTCTTTCCCCATAATTTTCTTATACTGCAATTACTTTTTGTCAGAGTTTGCAAAGATGTTGGTGCTGCTTGAGAAACTGAAAAATAATTATGACAAGATACTCTACTGATAAAAATCTGCATAGCTCCATTGAAGTCAACAGAATTATGTGACTCCTATCAGCTCAGGGTCTGGCCATCTATTTAGAAACAAATCTGCATATATGATATTATATTTATTTTTTCACAAATTTCAACAAGCTTTTTAAAGTGGTTCTGTACATTTTTACATGCACATGTATGAAAAAAATGCTCTTTTAACAGGAAGAATTCATCCTCTGTTTTGTGACATCATAAATGGACAAAGTCATTTGTGTTACAAAAATCTATGGCATAAAGTAGCAGATGAACCACAAAGAAAGAAACAAACAAAAAAGAATCCTGTCTTCTTCATATTTATCAATCCCTTTTTTGTTCTGTACAACATACTGACATTACCTAATAAATAATACTTAAAATACTAGTAATATACACATGACAGATGACCAAGAAAATAGCATCTGTTTTTGCCTTATGGTTATCAACCACACTTTTCTACATCCCACTGAAATCAATAGAATGCAGTAGAAGTGTGCAGGTTTTGAGTGCACATTATTTATGTGCTGAGCTCAAGGGATTATTAAAGCATGAAGGCCAGATGTGGTACAGAAGTCAGATTGTTTCTAATTGGAACGTTTCCCAAAGTTTTCCAGAAGGCAATGGTACTTTAAGATACAACTTTTAAGTTTGTGTGTGACTAAAGAAAGAAAACAAATCAATTCAACTGGTGTGATAGACATTTACTACTGCAGGGAGATCAAGAGATTATTCTGTGGTACTTGATATTAACCATATGACTTTACATTCATGCAAATGTGTGCATGCATTTGTGGGGGCACATAGTTTCATAGTTGATAGGGTCAGAAGGGACCTGAGCTGATCATCAAGTCCGACCCCCTGCCATGGGCAGGAAAGAATGCTGGGGTCAAACGACCCCGGGTATGTGATTATCTTGCCTCTTTCTGAAGGCCCCAAGGGTAGAAGTGAGCACCACTTCCCTTGGAAGTTGGTTCCAGGTCCTAGCTGCCCTGACTGCGAAGTAGTGACTCCTGATATCTAGCCTGAATCTACTCTCCATCAACTTATGGCTGTTATTCCTTGTTACTCCCGGTAGTGCTCAGGGGAACAGGGACTCTCCCATTGCCTGCTGGTCCCCCTTGGCCAGTTTATAGCTCGCCACCAGATCCCCTCTCAACCTTCTCTTGTGGAGGCTGAACAGGTTCAGGTCCCATATCCTCTCCTCATAGCATCTGCCCTGCTGTCCCCAAATCATGCAAGTGGCCCTCCTCTGGACCTTC
>NW_017729022.1:77543525-77553744 GCF_001723915.1 Gavialis gangeticus
TGGTTCTTCCTCCCCAGGTGCAGTACCTTGCACTTGTCAGTGCTGAAACCCATCCTGTTCTCATCCGCCCACCCGTTACTTGTCCAGATCTAATTGCAGCCTGTCCCTCTCCTCTAGTGTGCCCACTTCTCCCCACATCTTAGTGTCATCTGTGAATTTGAACAAGGTGCTTTTCACCCCCTCATCCAAGTCACTGATGAAGATATTGAAGTGAGGACCCGAGGACCGAGCCCTGGGGAACCCCACTGCCAACCTGCCTCCAGGTTGAAAATGACCCATCCACCACCACTCTCTGGGTGTGGCCCTCCAGCCAATTAGTGACCCATCTGACCGTGTAGGCATCGACACCATAGTCGCCTAATTTTTTAATGAGAATGTGGTGAGAGACAGTGTCGAAGGCCTTCCTAAAGTCCAGAAAGACTACATGCTTGTAGGTATATGTGTTCATGCATATAGAATGCTATACACATACGTTTTATACAGTATACATACACTTTAACACCCATATCATTCATAACTTATAACTAGGATAATAGATTTTCACCATAATTAAAACCCCCCACCTCAAAGAACCCCTTGGGTTTGGGGAGATGCTGGGGGACTACATCAAATTTAAGCATGCTTTGCCTGAACTTTGTCTTTCAATTAAAACAACTGAAGAATGATGGACTAAAAATGGTGCTTATCTATTTGTCTCTAATATTACCATTACCTGAGATTTTGTGGAAAAGGCTTGTAGAACTGTAAACATAGCTGAGCAAAAGATGCTGCGCCTTTATTGTTATGATTGTACTAGCCAATTGCCTATCAGGAATGATGTAGGGGTTGAGGGGCAGGTGGGGATGGAGTGCCACCACCCACCACCCCACGCTGCCACCGCCTCCCAAGAGCGGGGGGGTGGGAGAGGGAGGGGAACCTTGCTCCACCATCCCCTCCATCCCCCTTGACAAGCACCCTGTGCCACTGCCTGATCTGTCCGCTCCATCACCACCACCTCCAGGGAGCAGGGCTGGGTGTGGGGGGCCAGACCAGCGCTGCTGGCCTTGCCTCCCTGCTCCGTCCCCATCACGCAATGGCAATGCTCTGCCATGCCACTGCTGCTGCTTCATGTCCAGAATGCTTTTGGAGCACTCTGGTTGTTTCAGTAACTAATCACAGTGCTCCAAAAGCATTACAGAGAGACAGACAGATGGTCTAAGCCCTTTATTATATTAGATTTATAAAAAATATGGATGGATGGTGAGATGGATATATGGTGGGATATGTGGTGAGAAAATCAGATACTTTTGTTTTTTGATATGTGAGTGAATATTAGACATGAGGCTGGAGAAAAGCGTACGTCAGAGGGAGAAAAAGGTTGAGACAGAGAGAGAGATCACTTTAATTCAGGTATGCGTTTGGTATCTTGCGAATAGGCTAAAGGGAATTCAATAAAGAGTGTATAAAAATTAAAGATTCTACGTCATCAATCAATAATGCTGTATGATTGCTGTATGTATTACAAAGCTTTTTTTGGACACAAAACCTTAAGGATAGAATATTCAGAATTTCTTCCAAATGAAGCTAGTGTGGATTATTTTAGAAAAATATATTTTTGTTGAAATATGTTGTTTTGTCCAAGTGAAACTTTTTTTGGAAATTTGTTGATTTCAGTGAAGTTTTTAACTGGAGGATTTCTGAGCTCTAGGGCTCTCTGATCAGAAAGGATGGGGAGGGGTGGGGGGAAGAAACAGAGAGAGAGAGAGAGGACTTAATTTGAAAACAGACCTTTTAAACCTGCAAACAGGCATTTCATATAATTCCATTTTGCAAAGATGTGTCAAATGTTTTACTTTTATTCCAATGTGGTACAAAAACAAATAGCAAAACTTTGACATTTGCTATAGAATGGAATTGTCATCTGATAGCCAACTCTACTCCTAGGCTTTCCCAACTTCATTTTCTCCTCTCATTTCTTCCTCAGAGAAATTCAGTTATTCATGAATAGTTCATTTGATTCAAGGGTTGGGGAGAAACCCAAGCTAATTTTATTTACCAGAAACAGGATTTTGCTGAGTGCTTTTAAACACAAAAACATTTTCCCCGACAAGCATGTTTTCTTACAGCATTCTTTCTTTGCACAGAGCTTTCCTGTAGCGCAAAAGTCAGTCTCACCTATAAACCAAAAACAATAGGATCCTGTTTAAAGGGATACTCACTTTTTCCTCTGGCGCACAGAACTATTGGACCAAATTCTGCTGCTGCTTACTCCAATATTCTCTCTTGGTTTGCACCCATGTAAGTTAGATAATGCTATTTTCACTCATGTTAATGAAAACTAAGCAACCCAATCTGGGTTGGAGAAACATTTTATTAAAGACAACTAGTTTATCATAACTGTTATATAGTAATTGAGCACCAGTGTTGTCCTCTCCACTGCAAATAAACCATATGTAAAACCCCCCAAATCTCTTCCCTTTATCCAAAGCCCATTAAAGTCTGTTAGAATTTTTCCATTAATTCCAATGGGTTTCAGAAATTTCTTGTTGATATCCATGGTTACTTTCCCAGGAATAGTTCACATGCCACTTCTAGACCTTTTTTGCTTCAGGAATATAATAACACTAACATGTCATATAGTCCAGATCCTTAATTATGGCGTTGATATGTGACTGGAATTCAGTAGGCAAGCCCAGGGGCGGAGGCACCCTAATTTGTTGTGACTTCTTATCAGTTCGGTGGTGATCGAGTGACTAAGGTGTCCGGTTATAGCTCCAGAGACCTGTGCTCTAGTCTTGCTTGGGGCTTTCCTCAAAGGTTGCCCTCTGTCCATCCAGATGCAAATGGATACATGTCATTCAAGCTGGAAAGTCAGAGGCAGCTTGATGTGTCGCTAGCCACATTGCTCTGTTAAGTGCTGTTACTTCCAGAAGCTCATGCACTCTGCTAGCCCAAAGTGCCCTTGAACTACCAGAAGTTTTTTCTTGAGCAATCAGGGCTTACCTTTGAAACTCATACATATATCAGTGGATTTGCAAAGTTGGGCACTGCCTATATGGGTTAATATGATAGATGTTTTAATAGTAACTTAGTATTGGCTAGTCAGATCAGTAAAGAAATCCATTTGATTTTTTGGGATAAATTCTCAGGCTTATACTTCTAAACATACTGCTTTCTGTTATGAAAGCACAATAGTATCTATGTGAAAATGTTGAATATCATGGGCCCGATCATGGGGCCTGATCATATTCAGTGGGCCTAATCCAGCGAAGTGGCCGAGAGCAGGGAGGGGCGGGGAGGGGGAGTAGAAGGCCGATCCAGGTTGGTGGCTCTCCCACTGCCCAGCAAGGTTCCCTCCTCTCCCCATGTCCCTGGACAGCAGTGGCGGGGGATAGGCAGGTGGATTTCCCTTCCCTTCCTGCTCCCCTGGGACAGTGCTGGCAGCCAAGGTAAGCTGTGGAGGAAGACGGGGAGGGGGGTGAGTGGGGATCTGGGGTGCTGAGGGGACAGGGTACAATGGGCCTAATCTGGGGGGATGGGGGTCAGCAGGGCAATCTGGGCTGGTGGCAGATGAGGACAGGGGGCTGTTGCCTGATCAATGGGGTTGGGGGGGCAGCAAGCCTGATTTGGGTCAATGGGAGAGGGGGTGCGGGTGAGATGTTTACATTAATGTGTAGCCTAGAGTGGCTACATGTTAGTGTAACACCAGCTGGGTAACTTGGATCAGAGATAAACCTAGGGCTTTGTTACACATTAATTTTAGGTGGCTTCTGGAGCTTTTAACCCTTGGATTACCCACACATTAATGCTTGAAACTAGTTTTATGCACACTTTAGGTGGCTTAAAGTTACACCACAGCAGGGCAAGTTTATCTCTAATCTGTGGTACCCAGCTTGTGTTCCATTAATGTGTAGCCACTCCCTACAGATGAGTTGCCCAAGTCCTCCAATATCCCAGGATGCAGTGTTTCCTCCCCTTCTGTTCTGTATGGATAGACTTTCCACCCCTGAACTCTACTGCCCACAGAGTAGTTCTGGCACCAAGCCAACTCGCTTTCTGACCCCCAGGGATGTGACTTTCCTACCCCCAGTGGTGCAACCCTGTGCAAATAGTCTGCAGAACACATGCCTGCTAGTCTGGTCACAGGGCATGGACAGACCCAGGAGTCTAGCGGGGCTGGGAAAGAACAAGGTGAGGGCCAGAACAGGTCCCAATAAGCTGGGGCTTTCTTCATGGGCAGGGGGAGTAGCTCCCCTCAAAAATGCCTTCCTTCACCACTTCCATCTCTCAATTACCCTGTGAAGCATGACCAGTTTACCCCAATCCCAAATGCCAATTTACTAAAACATAAGACCTTCTTTAATTTACATTTTTATAATAAATTCTTTTTTTTTTAATGTCTTTTTATTTTATCCTTCAGTGGCTGACTTCCTTCATTTCACCACCTTTCTCCCATCCCCATTTCTCTTTAACCTCCCATTTCATTACCCACCCTCATCCTATTAACTCTCTGCCTCCCAGCTTCATGTTCCACCCTTTCCTTCTACAACCCATCCCTTTCCCACCCCCCCACCGCAGAGATCGAAGCCTGTCCTGGTTCACCAGCCCTGTAGTGGCAACTCAGCTGTAGCTCCTAGTCAGGCCCCTGCTCACCAGCCTCCTAGTAACAAGTTACAGCTGTGCAGGTGGGGGACAGTCGGAGAAGGTTTTTAGCCTTAAGATAGGCTAGATATCAGGAGGTGCTACTTCATGGTCAGGGCAGCTAGGATCTGGAACCAACTTCCAAGAGAAGTGGTGCTGGCTCCTACCCTGGGGGTCTTTAAGAGGAGGCTAGATGTATACCTTGCTGGGGTTGTTTGACCCCAGTACTCTTTCCTGCCGTGGCAGGGGGTTGGACTCGATGATCTGCCCAGGTTCCTTCTGACCCTAGAAACTATGAAACTACATGACTACTTCAAACTCAAGCTAGCATTGACACTGATAAACAGTTGAGCAAGCCAAATTGAAATGTGCAACAAGGCCCCTAGTCTAGAGTGGCATAACTTTAAGAAGCCTAAAGAGTACTTAAAACTAGTTTAATGTGTTAATGTGTCGATAATCAAGTGGTTAAGAGCACCAGGAGCTGCCTAAAATTAACACGTACAGGTCGTTGGGCAGAACTGATGAATTTACTGAAATGTAGTGATGCTGCACACTGAGTACTGCTGGCCAGATAGGAAGCCCAGCTTCTTTGTGGAAACTGTTGTTGTGACTGGTAAAAGAGCAGTGGAAAAAGCTATTGAAGTAATGGTGATAGGTTGGACCACTGTGCAAACTCCCCATGCCATCCTCCCATGAAGAAAACAGGGCACTAAGTTTAGTAGCTCCGTAGCCTCAGCACAGCTCATGGGAGAACAGATTATCCTCTTTCTCATTTTCTTTGTTACATTTCTTTAGCATCCATCTGAGATATTCAGGCAGAGTTCTGGGGAGTGAACTTGTATTTAGAAACTATGGGTCACAATACCTGGGAACTACGGCTGGCACAATGAAGCAAACCGGTGAGATTCAGGGTGTTGGTCGTACTCCAGTAAGCAGACCCTGAATATAACATGCAGCTATCTGTATACATGAGGTAAAGACAAGAACCTAAGGTATATCAACTTACCATCATCACTAGATACCATCATCACTATATGCAGTGCAAAAATGGAAAATGGCCCCCTGATGTGTTTTCCCCACACTGTCACTCCCCTAAAGCACAGGTTAATCCTGTAGCATAATTGCAATTCTAAAACCTTAAATTAGAAGATCCATTTTTTACAACATCCCTCACAAGGACAGTTACTATAATTTTGTGTGTGTTGAAAAATCTGACTGATGTGATGAGCACATCAAGGTTTTATTAGGGAACCACTCTCTTTGTTTTGTATTAGTAATCATGTTTAATATGATGAGGTTAGAATGGTATCCTGGGGACTTAGGAAAATGTGCAAAGCCCAAGAGACTTCTCAGGAAAGAGACATTCTGTGTTTGCAGGTTGGGTCTGTTGACTTCATTTAGGCTCCCTAGGACTGCGAGGTTGTTGCTAGATTGGGGTCAGTGTGCTGAGCACATTTCAGGACCCAAAGCAAGAGCAAAAAAATATTGTACTAGTTGTTTTTTTTTAATTCAAACTTCTGAGTAGGCTATTTGCTTTCTGCTGCCAGAAAAGATGGGTCTTTGTATTCCCCCTGCACTGATCTGTGGGCTGTGCAATTTCTAGATAACTCTTCATTCTGTGCACTTCTTTTGCAGCCTCAGGGGAAAGAATGTCATTAACTTGATGGACTTTGCTGAAGAACTTACGAGAGGTTACAAATATAATCTTTTCTTTTGGTAAAAAATCATGAAGTGTTCTCACATAGTGAAAAAGCTGACGTCTTTTCCTTATAGGTTATGTTGGGCAATCTGCTAGAGACAAGACGCATCACTGTGGAATGCTTTTGATTTTGCTCTGATGCCCATTCTTTTCCTTGGCTTCGTGTGGCCCCAGACCAGCATGCTTCCTGTAAAAACCATATGCCAGAGGCTACTCTCGCCCTGATCAGTTCCCTTCTTTCACCTGAAGAGTATTTAATGACACAGCAAGCACTCTTTGGCCATGTCTTTAAACAGTAAATGGGTCACTGTTCCATAAAATTAACAGCACAAATGTATATTGTGTTTCTGACAAAAAAAAAAAGTAAATCTAAAAAATACTCCAAAGAACAGTGGGGAGTTTTTCATGAGTGGGTGCAAGTGCCTGCATTGATGATACTGCCTTAATTCCATCTTTAGAGCTGAGGGAGTTGTACAGGACTTAATTACATCTTGCTCACTGCTCTTCCAATAGTCTAAAACTGGTTGATGTACTGACTTGAGCACTATAGCTGGAACTCAAAATTGCACAGAGGAAAGGCCAGTATTAGTAAAAAATATAGTCTCCATAGTTGCAGGAAGCAGCAGAAAATGAGCTACGACTCCTGTTAGAGTCTAACTAGGAATGTGCTGCTGCTGCTGCTGTTGCTGTTGTTATTATTCTCCTGTGGGTGAGGACACCTACTTTGGAAGCTGTTCTCTAAACAGCTTCTCCAAAACGCATTTCTTTTTGGTAGTGTTTGAGCATTTACATGATCATGAAAATATTTTCATTCTCTTTTGACCATCTCATAACACTATTTGCTTTTGCTTGCTCCTACACAAGGCAATATTAGGTAAACATGCACAATCTTATGTACTTTGTTTGGTCCGCAAAACTGGACTTGACCTACCAAACCAGAGTGCATCTCTCCACACAGGTCTCCTCATTCCTACTTAGGGCTGCATGCAAAAAGCTCTCATGCCACTGATTAGTGAAAAAGTAATCACACACAGGGAGAGATGAGTCTTCTTATAATTCTGTTCAAACTATACCTGGATTACTGCATGCAACTCTGGGTAACTCAGTCCTCAAATAAGGTCTGCAAAAAGAGGGAGCTTGCAGAAGGCAATAAAAAAGTACAGGCCTAATTCACCATTTGACATCAATGAAACTGTATTATTTAGAGAAGATTGGCTTTGGGAAGCTGAAAAAGAGATAGCTTTTCTATTTCACAGGGGCTCTGGAAATCCAGGCACCCAGAATTATGGGACAGCAGAAGCTCAGAAAGCAAAAGAACAGAGGCGGTGGTACTGTGGACATATAATTTCTCTGATATTTCACCTAACATGTGATTCCGCTGCAAGTACAGGACCCCAGAAAATGTCTCTAATCTCACTGCCTTCCAAATGGACTCCTGCTCATTTGCACCTCAAAGTGATAGGAAAATAAAGAAAAAGAAATAAAGAATGAGAAACTGCTTCCTTCCTTCCTTCCTTTTAATTTGCTGGGATCCTTTAGGGTAGAAGCTTATTAGGAGTTATGACTTGCTGCCAAAGGACATATCTGTTCCTGACTATGGATAATTACTTCCGCTACTTCCTTGACCACTAGAGTTTATACATTACAATATCCATGCTCAGCATGTAGGTATATGCCTTTTAATTGCAACAACCTGTGCTGACATAAAAGGGAAGTCCACTGTTCTTGATGTGGAGTTTTCCACTGGTCATAACAGCATACATTAATATTTACAGGGAAATCAACGATCAAAAGCAGGATTTTTAAAGGATTTGCAGCACACATATAGACAGTGAAATCACAGTACCATCTTAAAGCTGTATTAGTAGTCCCCATTTTAGAAACTGGTGTTTCAAACTATCTTTGCATCTGCAGAGAGCCACAACCATTACATGCCACATATGTCAAAAATCAGCACCACGAGGCTGACATTTTCAAAGATGCCTAAGGAATTTGGACATGACACTCCCATTGAAATTAGTGGGGAACCCTGCACCTGCATGCCCAGGGTAGCTTAGAAAATCTTAGATGTTCTAGTTAATGAAGTTCAGAATTTAAAACCCATTATTCATCCTTATGGATGATATGTTCAGGTAAGAAGTCATTTGTAAAAATGCTGGCTGCTGCATTCTGTACTTGCTGGGGATCTCCTTTCATGAGTACTGCACCTAACTTTTTGTTAGGTATTACTACTCATCTCTATATACTGGCCAAGGCTAAGAGCAAGCCTTGTGGATCTGCCAGTCTGGGGGCAAACCAGAGCAGGGGAACTGGAGAGGAGGAGTATCACTGAAGCTTATATTTGCAGCTGAAGCTGTACTGCAGCTTTGCTGTTGCTCTGTAGCTTACGGAGGAGAATTTCTTTTCTCTCCAAGGTCCTTAATTACACCATCTTTCTTCAAGATATAAGCTTGAGTTCAAAATATCAATAAAATGGCTTGACACATCCTATCTATGCTCAAGCTCTTTACTGCAGTAGATGAATTTTAAGAAATGAATCACTGGGTGGAGTGCCCCACATAGTGAATACAAGCCAACAAATACATTGGATACTTTTGAGATATGATTTGTTGAAATTATGCAATGGGGTAATTTGTGAGCAATTTCAGCATAAAAAAACTGATGGAATCTAGTGGTACAAGTAGATTGTTGTCTGCCAAGTAAGAAAAATAACAGAATTGAAATGTATGAAAGTACCCCCTATTCTAACTGTAGCAACATGGGATTATAGAAATAGGGTAATCCAATCCATGTACTGATCCCTGAGGTATGGATCCCTGAGGCACAAGACAGTGGGTCTGGGACAACACCGGCACCAGATAATGGACAATGTTCAATGTTCATCTTGAACTGAATCAAAGTGGTGCTTCACAATTAACTGTAAATGGGCCAGAATGCCAATGCCATCTAATGATAGCAAAGCTAGGGGCCAGATCTTCAGCTAAGGTGAATGAACATAGCTCCATCAATGGAGCTATATTAGTTTAGATGAGCAGAAGATATGGGATCTAGGTGTGAAAAAGAATCTGCACTGGCAGATTTTAGGTAGTCATTCTTCCTCCTTCACCAGAATCATCTCTGTGTTGTGGTGCCATTTCTATAGTCTGATTAAAAATCCACATGTAGACTGAACTGAACAAAATGAGCTTGTATATGAATGTAAATGATTTCTTCATGCTATACTAGAATCAGAAACCAGAGGAAAATAAGTTCTACTTTTGGCTACTGGGAAAGCTTGCCTCAGCCACTTTGTTATTTAAGCTTCTTTTAAGAGTAGATGAACAAGACCAGATCCCAAGAAGATAGTCCTTGAATAATTAGTGCCATACCAGGTAAACACTCGCTAAGCAGCAGACTAGGAATTGGATCCAAAGCCTTTCATTACTCTCAGACCATGTATCATGCCTGTGATATCAGAGAGAAAAATCTTATTAGAGTTACTCAAATAACCAGAGTGGCAAGTGGAAAAAGCTAGAGGTGAAGGAGTCTATTCATAGATTTCATAGACATTAGGGCTGGAAGGGACCTTGGAAGATCATTGAGTCCAGCCCCCTGCCCCAGGGGCAGAAAGTCAGCAGGGGTCATAGGATCCCAGCAAGATAAACATCTAAATTTCTCTTGAAGGTGTTCAAAGTAGGTGCTTGAACCACCTCCGGCAGCAGTCTATTCCAGACCTTGGGGCTCAGACTGTAAAGTTCTTCCTTATGTCCAGCCTGACACGGTCCTGAAGGAGTTTGTGACCATTCGACCTTGTCATCCCTTGGGGTGCTCTGGTGAACAGATGTTCCCCCAGATCCTGATGAGCACCCCTGATAAACTTATAGGTGGCCATCAGATCACCCCTGAGCCTGCGCTTTTCCA
>NW_017729022.1:77553775-77581469 GCF_001723915.1 Gavialis gangeticus
GTTCCCCCAGATCCTGGTAAGCACCCCTGATAAACTTATAGGTGGCCATCAGATCACCCCTGAGCCTGCGCTTTTCCAGGCTGAAGAGTCCCATGGGTCTCAGCCTCTCACTGTAAGGTCTGTTTTCCTGACCTCTGATCATCTGTATGGCTTTCCTCTGCAGTCTCACAAGTTTCTCCACATTCTTTTTGAATTGCGGAGCCCAAAACTGGACGCAGTACTCCAGCTGCAGCTTCACTAAGGCTGAGTATAACGGGACAATGACATCCTGAGATTTGCTTGAGAAACATTGTCCCGGGGAACCGGGATGGGACTTACCTGTGGCGGCAGAGAAGCCTGCGCAGGGCGTCTGCTGTGTGTTTACGCTGACGCGACCAGAAGTCGGCGTTGGCACCGGCAGATGGCCGCCAGGGATAAAAATGGCCGCGGGGAAGGAACAGGGAGAGGAAGGAGCTGGGGACTCCTCACCCATGGAGGCTGGAGGCCCCGAAAGGGAACGGGCCACGGGCCCCGCCCTAGGAGGGGCGAGGCAACCCTGAGCAGGACGAGCCGTCAACCGCTCCGCACTTGGAGCCAAGGACTCCGGAGCTAAGCGAACGACAATCTCCCCAGAGGACGAGGCAGGGAGCTCCGGTGGTGAGCTGCTACCAGCCCCGACGGCGAGGAAGATACCTGCGATGACCAACCGCAGGACAACAATGGAGGAGCAGGAGACGGGCTCTGAGGACGAGGAACCCAGTGGAGAGGACTTCTGGGACTGTGAACCCGAGACTTACGAGGCTTGCAGGTTCAGGGTGGGGACGCTGGCGCAGGGACGCGGCATTGCCCGAGAGGGTCAGGACCCCGAAGGGCCCTAAGGAGGCACAGAGGGCTGGAGGCTGTTGCCATCCCGACCGCGCGCATAGACTAAGTGTGTGGCCGGGTCTCTCCCAGCAGGGGCCATGGAGGGTCCGGGCGGGAGGCCCAGCCAAAGGGGCTGAAGGGCCAAGTTTTCAGTTCCCATTAGGGTTTGGTTTCCCGGTAAAGGGATACCCTGGCTGAGGGGTACAGCCAGGGTGATAGGGCCAGGGATCCCATAGAGAAACTCGATTGTCACTGAGACCCCACTTTGGGTCAATCGGCATATGAAGGACCTGACAACAGGGGCCGATCGGGCTGAAGGGGCAGTAGGAGGGCAGTCCCTCAGTCTCAGGAGCACTAAAGGAGGCGTAAGGCCGGGGTGCAGGGGGTGGTGGAGCCCCGCATCATGACCGCCAAGGGATCACAGGCTGCGGAGTACCCAGGAACTGTCCTAACTGAACATAACATCAAGTCGTGGCGGGCGAGAACTAGGGTGGGGAATGGGCGTCAGAACAACCACTCCCACTCAGTGGTAACTCAGGGACATCGGTGGCAGTCCTCCTCCCACAGACGAGCGACCTACGGGGAGGACCCCAGCCCGGCGGTCACAAACATCTATGGATGCAAGTCAGTGTTTTGCTCACTTTACTAGCCGCAGCATCACATTGAAGGTTCATGTTCATCTTGTGGTCAATCATGACCCCCAAGTCCTTTTTGTCTGCAGTGCTAGCCAGAGTAGCACTGCCGAGCCTATAAGAATGCTGCTAGTTTTTCTTCCCAAGGTGGAGAATCTTGCATTTTTCAGTGTAAAACACCATCAGGTTCTCATCCACCCATTTTCTGAGCCTGTCACGGTCAGCCTGGATCGCCCTCCTGTCCTCAGGTGCAGACGCTTTACTGCAGAGTTTGGTGTCATCTGTGAACTTGGCCAGTCCGCTTCTGACACCTATGTTCACATCATTAATGAAGATGTTGAATAGTGTTGGCCCAAGGACAGAGCCTTGAGGGACCCCACTAGTCACAGGGCACTATGACAATTGACTTCATGACAATTTAACCAGATTCAACCAGACTCAAGCCAATACACTCTTTGTTCTCAATATTTTGAGCTAATTAATGACATAATTAAATCATCCACAAATGGAACTAATCCATAATAAACACTAATTTTTTCTCTCCTTGGTATAAAAGATTATACTCTCCAAGAAAGTACAGGAATGTTTTAGGTGAAATAATGATAAGAAACAGAAAAATTTAGAAGCAATATGTACAGTCTCTCAAGGCATCACTTGTTAAAGCCCAGAGCAGGCCAAAAAGCCTGGCAATGACTGCAGGCACCTGTGATTTTTTACAGAATCTCTCTGGATCTTTTTTAATCACATAGAGTTCCCCACAAAGTCCCAGGGAATCCTGATTAAACCAAGGGAGGCCCACAGAGATTCCTCATCCTTTAATGCAATCTCCAAGAGTTGTTTCAACATATTGAGGGCCCAAATTTTGAACTCTTACTAAAGTCGGTGGGAATCTTTTCCTGTCCCTTAGAGGGAGTGGGGTCTATCAAGCTATTCTTATCATGACAACAGAACTCAGCTGTCATCTAGCGAGACTCACAGTGACTTCCCATGCTTCAGCTTTAGAAAGAATGAATAAGTGGAATACACCTACTTGCTTTCCTTCCTAGCTTTTGAAAATATCCAGCTGCTTTACTTATCAGAGGACACCTAACTCCTCAAATGCTGAAGGCTTTCCTCTTAAGCTATGGCTCTCAACTGCCCTATGCCATGGTCATAAACCAGGAGCATCTTAATCATCTTAAGACAGAAACTATGCCAAAAAACTGACCTGACCAGCTTTGAAGACTCAGCTGTATAGAGGGATACTTCATTCTATTATTTTTTTGGCAGCAGAGTTGCTTGTAGTATTCTTTCAGTTATAGCTGGGAAGGAAATTACTTTCCCATCTGCAAGACTTTTTGGGATTGTGAAATTTGTTCCTCTCTCAAATCAAATCAAAAGTAGGGCTGTGTGAAGCTTCGAGTGCTGATTCGATTCAGAGGAGATTCAGCCCAATTTGGTGGCCAAATCTCTGAATCCAAATTGAATCAGGAGATCAATTAAAAGGTCTGAATTGATTCAAAGCTCTCTGAATCAATTCGCAAAAGATTTGGAGAGCTTCAATGATTCAGGCAGTCCCCGCTGGCTGCAGCAGGGAGCTGGACCTGGACTCTGAGCTGGTAAGTAGGGGGCGGGGGAGAGGGGGCTGGAGGAGGGAGGAGGTGACCATGAGGGGATCCCTGCTAGTCCCCATCCCCTTCCTGCTCCCCCAACTCTTCCTGAGTGCCCCTGACCCCTGCCTGTTGTCCCAGCCCCCGCTATGGATGCCCAACCTGCTCTAGCTCCCGGCTTTTTAAAAAATAATAATAATAATAATAAAGCCCCAGGCTTACCAGATGTTGCAGTAGTCTTTTGGGGCTTCTGGGGGCTCATGGCAGAGCCCCCCATACAGCGCAGGGCACTGGGGGGCAGTGGGGATTTCTCCCTGCCTGACAGGAGCCAGTGAGTGGGGTTTATTTTGTTTTTTGTTTTAAAGGGCCAAGAGCTGGGGCAGATGGGGAAGCCAGGGAGGCAGGGCTGGGGGCTCATGGCAGAGCCCCCCACACAGCGTGGGGAAGTCGGGGGCAGTGGGGATCGTGCCCCCCACCTGGCAGCAGCTGGTGAGTGGGGGCTTTTTTTTTTTTTTTTTTTTAAAGAGCTAGGAGCTGGGAGAGCAGCTGGAGCAGCCATTGAGAGTGACCGGGGGATGAGGCCGATTCAGAGATTCAGCTGATTCAGTGGTGGCTAAATCTCTGAAGCAGATTCGACTGAATCAGTTCAGGACAGTGATTTGAATCAACAAATTGAATCACTGTCCCCCGAATCAGCCGAATCCAAAGTGAATACTAGCTGCCTCACACAGGCCTAATGAAAAGTCAAAATTTTGGAAAATTTTACACTCTAAAAATGTGAAAAATAATTATATTGGGTCAATAAAATGTTTCATTTAGATAAGTCCCAATTGTTCCACCTTGATTTGGACCTAAAAAGGGTTGTTTTTTTAACATGTTTACTGTAAATGATAAATGAACCTGAATTTTGAAACAGTCACTTTGTCCAACAAATGGTTCTTCTTTTGTTTTAAGAATGTTGAAATAGAATATTTGGATAATTTGATTTTTTTTTTTAATTCTTTTCTTTCCAAGAGAGGAAATTAATCAAAAATAGTCATTTACCATAAAGAGTTTTTCCTTGAAAGATTGGAAAAATTTCTTGCCAACTTCAGTTACACTCATTTGCACCATGCTAGATGTCAGTTCTAGTGGCTCCACTGACTACAGGTGTTGCCCTTATCAGTATTGAAATATAGCAGCTGAAGTCCTTGATATATGAAGGAGCGTCCCCTATATCTTCCCTTCCAGCAGAATATGAAAAAGAGTGGGTGGGTGAATCAAATATAGATTTCCTAAATTCAGACATATAGAAAGTAATGACTGTGATGAAACAAACAAGCATAAACACAACCAGCAGAAGGCTTTTGGGCAATCCACTAAAACAGCTGTAGACCCCGTAATAGGTGGCTTCTGTCATTCAGAATGACTGAAGCCTCTGAACCTGGAGGAATGTGCAGACCAAATCAGACATCTCTTGCACATAGTGGTGACTTTCTTCTTCTCCCAGTTGTGACCAATAGTTAGTGAAATTATTAAGTGGTATTTCCTATCTTTCTTAAAATGGGAGAGAACAGAATTCTCATCAAAGAAGCTGTTATTTAAAGGTTTCTAAATGAATTTTGCAGTTCAAAAGATTTTGTTTGTTTGGAAAAAGATTGGAGTAAGACCCAATAGATTTTGTCCACTCAACTATGAAATGGGGTAACAATACTCATTGTTGTAAACTGCTTTGAAATCTTCAGGTACAAAGTATAGTATAGCCTTGTGTATGGCATTCTTATTCCAATTGCTTTGTGATCCTATGACAGCGTCCTGTGCAATCACCTCTCTGTCTGGGATCACAGAGGACCTGGACGTGTATACTTTCTTTGAGAGAACCAAATATTTATTTAGCAGTTTGTCTGTAGCCATTTTTATTCATAGTTGCAACATTATTAATAATCCTTCTAAGTCTCTGGCTGTATCATGTCTCAGCAAACAACCAGTACCTGCTTTACTTTTAATTACATAGATCGCTGCTGCAGTCACATTGAATTTTTATTCCACTACAGATTTAAAACAGGCTTGTAAGGGTAATTCTGGCTCTGATGCATAGCTCAAGATATTGGCCTTAACACATTGTGGTTTTGGCTAATGAGATACGGTACTGTAGCTTTGCATATGAATAATTTATCACAGTATTAAGAGAAGTCCCTTATTCTATGTGAACTGGAAATTTAATACTTAAAAGGATGAACATTTAGTAACAAGAGATTTGGGGATTGTCTCTGACCTCCTACACCCCAAATTAAAAACATGTGCAACATCACCATAGCCTGAAGAACCACACTACAGAAGCAAATAGCCTCAGACTTTTTCCTCATTTTGTTTATTAAGGAAACAAATATTGGTCAGATGAATAGCTGGCATGCCTGTTTCATTTGTGGCCATTAATTGGTATGTGGAGTTTTGCATCCAGGAAAAGTTTTGATAACAAGCTAGTATGACTGTGAAAGAATAAATGAAAATACATCAGTGTTTCTTTAAGGTTTTTGAAACCAAACCTTTTAAAAGTCCTAGATGGGAATATTTGAAATTGAAACTGTTAAGAGTCCAACATGTGGTGCCAACCAATACAGCAGAGCTGGGAAGGGAAAGAGAAGATTAGATTACCATAAACAAAAAGATACATCGTGATTTGCCCTCTGTGGTCATTGCCATCCTTGTTGCTCAGAGCTGATTGTCAGCTCTTTGCTTGTGAGAGGCAGTGGTCCTTTACGCAGAGCTGTAGTTCATATGCCCAATCTAATGGCCCTGGGAACTTGTTGGAGAAATATGCTGAAATATATGGTGTAGGCCATAAAGGGGGAGAGGATGCAAATCATTCTTCCCAAATTCAACATGAGGCCCGGAGGCCCCAGGCTCCTGTGGGGGTGATGCCTTATGTTTTTTGCAAATGCCATCTAGTCCAAAGTAAAGCTTTTTTAAGGGAGGGAAAAGAAAAACAAAACTCCCCTGAATAGATTATCTAGGCTAGGGACAGATATTCAAAAAGCCCGAGCCTGCATTGATTCAATCTTTGCAGGTTAGTTGTATCTGCAGAGCTTGAACCAATTTGCAAGTGGATAGACATTCACTTTTGAATCAAGAAATGCAGGCACATGCCTGCAGTGGCTCAGGTTAGAAGCCAGGGGGCATTAGAGCAGCCCTCTCTTCCCTTCCACAGTCCTGAGCTCAGGGAATGTGTGGCCAAGCCCTGGAAGGACACTCTGGTTATGGAGGTGTTTAAACCTGCACTCTGGCCTGCACAGTCCCCAGCTGGAGTGTGCTGGAGGAGGAGGGGGAAGCACCCCTCGCCAGGCTTTTCCTAGCTTGCTGCTTATTGGGCGGGAGTGTTGCCAGAACCTGGTCCCTGGCTACCACACTGAGGCAAGGTGGGGGTGGGGGAGGAGGGAGGACTGCTTGTGTGGAATGCATGAATCTTTTGATGATACTGAGCTTTTCAATTTCCCTCTCCCTGCTTCTGCATACTGTCTGCAGCAAACTGGCACTCACAGGTCCCATGCGTTACAAAACAGGTAATTTCTCACACCTCTCACCGTCCCCTCTTGAACACTGACAGATTACAGCCTTTGAAGCAAGCCAGCCAGCAGTCATCTTATCAGTCCATCAAGAAAACAGAGCCTCTTTCATTAGTTCAAGCTCTTCTTAAATAGCATTTTTCCAAGGAAGGAAGGAGGGAAATTACTAACTGACTTTTTGATTAGCTCCAAAAAGTCCTAAGTGGACACTGTCCTGTCTGCCTTTGTCCCAGTGAAATGGGAGATGCGCACACACACACAGACGCCTCTCGGCATTAGCTAGCATGGAGGTGGTGTGACCATGACCAGATGCTGACTAGGGTAAGTGCTTCTGTGGTGCATGCTGTGGGAGAGGGGAGGTAAGGAGGGAGGGATCCCTGCTTGAGCAGCTAGGGGTTGGGGACGGGGGGTGCATGGGGAAGCCAGGTAGACACTGATGTGTCTGCAGTCTCAGGATTATCAGACAGCTGGAATAGTGACAGTGCTTTGGCTAGGGAGGAGAGGGGCAGGGGCAGCCCTGCTCTCTAAAGTGGACAGCCCAGCTCAGGTCTGAAAAGCATGCTGGGATGCTGGGGGAGTCTGATTTAACTTAAACCAGAAGGGGCTGGTACAGAATGAATAAACTGGTTTGACTCGAATCAGTTAAGTCTAATACTATATTCAAACAAGTTGATCTTAAACCCATTTTGGCCATTTTGAAACTGGTTTATGTGTACTAAACTTATGTTCTGTTACAGGTTTAAGCCAGTTTCTGATCACTTAAACTGGTTTATGTGTAACTTCTGACCATAGCTTTAAAGTCTGTCTTTATGGTTGCTAGCACACGTTATGTCACCACATCCTAACACCTTTCAACACCAGCACTGGGCCAACCCTACTGCTGGGCTTTGGCCTGTGTGAGAATGATTGCCTTCATGTCTTTTGTGCTTAAGCTGTTGCCACTATTTTTATTAATAATCTGTCATTCTGTATTTGTGCTTTACATTTTTTGTGCCATTGTTTTGGCTGATGGCTCAGGTATTTCCTACATGTGTACTACTTTCAGTCCCTTGATTCAGGGCACCTTACCAGTACTCACCTGAGAAATGTTTGCTGTGGAGAATTATGAAAGTTACAAATTATGCTACCCAAAAGCTTATTTTAGTCTCATTATATGGAATGTCACTATCTGTGACCTAATTCTCTCAATATAGTTCCATATTTACTTAACTCATTAAACAGGAACTTCCACAAAGACAAAAACTTATGGTAAATCAAATACTGTTCAGAAATGCAAAGTACTTAGAAATAAATCCTTTCACTTGTACTTAGCCTGTGTTAGTTGACCTTGGTACTTTGAAACTGTGGAGTGGTATATTTGTAAACAAATCCTTCCCATCATGCAATACCACCATAGAAGAAGCTATGTTGCAGCAATTTTTTCCACTCTAAATTTGAAATATTTTTGGTTCCAAGTAGAGTAAGACTTGATGTATGCACAATGTATATCAGCAGAAAGAAAGAGTAAGGGATATTACAAGAGAGTAAATGAGAAAAGTAAAAGTGAGAGAGGAGTGTTAGCCACAAGAATTAAGTGCAGTGACTGAGGAAGGA
The DNA here is from genome assembly GCF_001723915.1 of Gavialis gangeticus. Taxonomy (NCBI): domain Eukaryota; kingdom Metazoa; phylum Chordata; order Crocodylia; family Gavialidae; genus Gavialis; species Gavialis gangeticus. The sequence goes on from NW_017729022.1 coordinate 77,561,975, forward strand.
GACTAGATGAGGAGAAAGCAAGAGGAAGTGAATGAGACTGGAGTGAGTTATAAGGAAAGGAGTAATGTGAGAATTTTTACTAATCATGGTCAAAAATAAGGATTGTTTTTCATAAACAATATTTGAAGGAAGTGAGTATATTTCTAGGTGTTTTTGGAAGTTTTCCTGAAATGTGCTTTTCTTTTCATTTCTTTTTTTTTTATGATAATTTTTCAGAACTTTTTTGATAGGACAAGGTCAAGTTCCACCTAAGCCTAGTGGTCCACTGGGCTAATATAGGTAAGGCAGCCAATTTCCATAACCAATGACAAACAAAGGAGTGATGCAGTTAGTATCATATCTGGCTTCCTTTGACACACCAGCTCAAATGACCCATTTACAGCTAGGTGGGGAGAGCCTTTGGCAAAAGTCTAGTCCAAAGCTTGAATTCATATATCTGGAGCTATGTGAGGCATTTTAACCGCACTACAACCAAACCTTTTAGAATTCTGAAAAATGATCATAGGAAATTGCCTCATCCAAGTTCCTGCTCAAGGCAGAATCATATCTGTCTAAATCTAAGCCCTGATATGCAAGCTACATTTCTCTTGTTGCAGTTTAAGGCCATTTGCACTTCTTGTCCTGTCCTGTATGGACACATAGTATAGTTTATCTCTATCTTCTTTATAACACTTTATGTATCTGAAGCATAATTATCCCCACCTACCCAGTCTTCCTTTCTCCAAAATAAATAATCTCCACTTTTCCAATCTTTCCTTGTAAATTAAGCATCCTACACCTGTAGTCATTTTTATTGTTTTCTACTGGTTCTTCCCAATCTGTCCACATATTTCTTGAAGTGTGGGGCCCAAAACTGGACACAGTGCACCAGGTGAGACCTCTCCAGTGCTGAACAGAGTGGAAAAATAAATGGGCTACTTCTTGACTTGCATGTAGCACGTTTATTTGTATAACCTGTTATGCTACTGTTTGCTTGTTTTGCAACAAGAACACACTGATGACTCATATTTAGCTCACAGTCCATTACTGAGCTAACCTCCAGGTTCTTTTCTACAGTACTGAAGCTTAGCCAGTCATTCTTCTTTATTTTCTATAGAATCTAATGGCACAGGTATGAATTTTTTTCTCTCCTTTTTTCTTACACTTCTCTACTTTTTTCCAATTATGTAAAGAAAAGAAAACTAAAAACATGTCAGAGCCTGGAAACAATATGCTGTAATTACAAATTCTATTTATTTAAATGATTTTTTAAAATTGTACCAGTGAAAAACTGGGGCCTTAAACAAAAGGTAAGTTATTCAGAAGCATTTACAGTTATTCAAAAGCAATACTGAAAAGTGCAGTGTGCTGCACTTGGGCAGTAGTAACCAGCAGCACACTCTAAGATGGGAAACTCCTTTCTTGAGAGCACGGAGGCAGAAAGGGATCTTGGAGTCATTACTGACTCCAAGATGAACATGGGCCGACAATGCGAGGTCATGGCTGGCAGGGATAACTGGACCTTGTCGTGCATCCACAGGTGCATCTCAAGTAGGGCCAAGGAGGTGATCCTCCCCCTGTACATGACACTGGTCAGGCCACAGCTGGAGTACTGTGTCCAGTTCTGTGCACCCCACTTCAGAAGGGATGTGGGCAACATTGAGAGGGTCCAGAGGAGGGCCACGCGCATGATCCGGGGACAACAGGGCAGACCCTACGATGAGAGACTGCAGGACCTGAACCCGTTCAGCCTTCACGAGAGAAGGCTGAGGGAGGACCTGGTGACCATCTATAAACTCACTAGGGGGGACCAGAAGGGTTTGGGAGAGACCTTGTTTCCCCTAGCGCCCCCTGGCATAACAAGGAATAACGGCCACAAGTTGTTGGAGAGTAGGTTTAGTTTGGACATCCATAAAAACTACTTCACAGTCAGGGCGGCTAGGATCTGGAACCAACTTGCAAGGGAAGTGGTGCTGGCTCCTACCTTGGGGGTCTTTAAGAAGAGGCTTGATGCCTACCTGGCTGGAGTCATTTGAGCCCAGTTTTTCTCCTGCCCAGGCGGGGGGTCGGACTTGAAGATCTACAAGGTCCCTTCCAACCGTACTTCTATGATTCTATGATTCTATGATTTTTCTTATTGTTGGAAAGGCATATTACTCAAAATGACAATTCGTTCTGTTCTCCCTAATATTTATGATATGCATTTTCTATGTTCTTTTTAATTTCACAGATGGGTTGGGTGTGTTTGGTTACATGCCAAGCATCAGAAAGATCCACTATATTATGGCTTTTGGTGAAGAATTGGCATCCTTTCTCAAACATGTCATGGACTTCGACTAAAATTTATCAAAGTACCTAAGTGAACTTTGGAGCCTCAGTCGCATTTCAAAAAGGACTTCAGCATTTGGGAACCTAAATCCTACTGACTAATAATGTGACTTAACTCTGGAATATCTTCTGAAGTGGCATTTAGATTCTTTTTAATATACTGCCCCTCTTCTAATAATTGGGAAGTCTAGTCCTGGCAATTCAACTATTGTAGAAAGGCAAAGAGGCAGGAACAGGATTTTTTCATTGACAAGTTGTTCTCTATTTTTTCATTGCTATTAGTTATTGGTGGATAAGACCACATTCTCTTACAGCCTAGTCATTCTTTTCCTGTTCAACTCTGCCACAAAGCCATGGTCTAGTGCTTGGGACCATTAAAGTCCATTTTAGTGACAGGCCAGTTGCAAAAGATTCTGAGATAAACCTCTAGATGCTTATGTCTAAATGAAGCTGATTTCAGAGAGGCTGAATACATTACAAGAATGACATTTACTGTTGTATTTCTGTATTCTTGCTTCTGGTCCCAGGTGAAACCAGACTGCAAAAATGAGAAAGAATTACATAATATGAAAAAAGAAGAGAAACTGTCATTGAACTCTCAAGCCTCCATGCACATAATGCCTACAGCAGGGCTGTCCAACTGGTGGTCCATAGGCCACACGCGGTCCACAAAGGGTTATGTTATAGTCCTTGGGCTCCTGCCCAGCCATCACTACCCCTATTACTTTTGTGACAACAGGGGCCTGATTCTCCAGGTTCCCACTCCCTCTTCCAGCTTCTGCCTTTTGTGTCTACAGAAGGACTGGTACAGTGTGGCACAGGATGGGTTAGTGTAGGGTACAGGGCGAGGCCAGAGCCATGCAGCACATGGTACGGGACCCATGAGGATGTGCCCTGCTGCAGTGGAGCACGCATGTAGTGCAGCAATGTGGGGGGTGGGGTGGTGTCTGTGCAGGCATGATTTGCAGCGAGGAGGGGTGCAGGCACACAATACAATGTGCTTGGTGTGTGGTCCAGAGGCCCATGGCTCCCACTGGTGCAGCCTGCAGGGCATGCAACCCATGGCTGCTTAGAAGTTGGAGAATCCTGGTCTACAGCATCAGATATCTCAATCCAGAGCTGCCACTGGGTTCTGTAAATCTATGCCGTGGAAATTTAGGCTGCAATGATTTCTTTTTCCCTTGACATTTATTATTAACTCTGATTTTTTTTTATATCTGCTCTCCTCATTTAGAGCAACATTCTTTTCTTACAGACACACAGGGGAACTCCTTTAGGGAAAAGCAGAATATCAGACATGCATGATGTGGTTCTTAGAGAAGACTTGTCTTACTTCCCAAAACATTCATCCATTCCTGTTTTGTTTCTCTTTCTTTCTGGAGCAACATCTAATATTCTCCCTGTTACTCATATTGATCTTTGTGTTCCCCACCCTTATCTATTCAGAAAGGTCAACTTGTATTCCCTTTTTTTGGTTGTCACACTGTGGTATATTTCTCTTCCATTGATTCAGCCATATCTGTTGTTCCACTGACAGTGTACACTGGAGTCCTTATATGTGAAGTGACCCAGTATCTTTTGCCAATTACTCACTGCTCTGACAGTGTTATGGACACTATGAAGTGTGGGAAGAAAATGAGGTACTTGCAGCTTGAAAGGAAGTAAGAGCTGTACGCCATGAGAACTCCAATGAGAAACAATGCTGTAATGTACATACAAGTATGGCATATCAGATTGGTATCCTCAAGCTTCAGCAGGGGAAATTTATGTCGGAAATTTAGGGAGAACTTTCTCACTATAAAGGTGCTCAAACATTGGAACAGGCTACCTAGAGTAATTGTAGAATCTCCATCTCTGAAACTTTTCAAGAGTAGGTTAGACAGACACTTTGCTAGGATGGTTTAGTCAGGGATAATCGTGCCTTGAGCAGGAGGCTGGACTAGATGACCTCATGAGGTCGTTTCCAGCCCTATTTTCCTATGATCCTCCAGCCCAAAATAAATACTCGGTATGACTAACGATCTGTTTTGCTACACAGATTGCATATTATAATCACTCTCAATGTTCCTCCAAAGTTTATTTGAAGCTGTTACTTTGATTTCACTTGTTCCAAAATCACATGAAGTTGGCTTTGCTCACTGCTGCAGAGTTGCGTGTGTAGTGTGTGTTGTGATCTGACATCCCTGCAGGGGTGCCAGTCTTTTCTTGTCGTTCCCCTAGTCCAAGCTTTTAATTTTCTTTAGTAGTTGTGGAGGACCAGGACTCCAGGATTATGCCACAGCATGGAGATCACACCTTACTATCTAATGGAAACCATGACATTAGCTTTGGCTGAAGATTGAAACAGCAGGGGAAGTTGTCAGTTTGGAATGAGCTGTGCTACAAGAGCTGTGAATTTGTTTTGGAATTTGCTTGTGACAATCACCAGGCCCGGCTTTGTGAGGGGGTGTTTTAGGTAGGTATGATGTAGGATTACAGTTTTTGGATGGTACCTTGGCTGAGGGGCCAAGATAGAAATAGTAGGATAACTGTAGGTCCATTTCTAGAGCTGTGTGGGGGCCCGGGTCTTGAATAGCAGTGACAGAGCTGTGGGGAGAAGGAAGAAGCAGCTTGCACAGCATCCCATATGCATTATGCTTGGTGCTCTCCTCATCAGGAAATTTTTCCAGCAAAGTAACTGTATGTAATGTGGGTTGGGGCTAGAAGTGGGTGGTTGCAGGGAGTCTACAAAATATGTCTTTGCTGAAGTTTGCAGCGCACCACAAATCCCTGATATGGAAACCAAACAAAATCTCTGAAATAGCACCCTGATTTACAGATACCATGTACCCTAGGTTGACAAGCCTTGTGATGTTTTTTAAGCAGGATGTGACACAGGGGTGCATTACACAGCTGCCTGGTCACACAAGGAGTCTGCAACTTCAAAGCAACATCTGAAAAGGGATCTTGTGGGGATAAAAAAAGAATTTCTACAGGTCATTTTTTCCCCTCCTGTGATATAACAAGATTAATATACCTTTGAAAAAACTCAGAGAGAAGAAGTTACACATTCTCACTTTTACATAGATAACCAAAGGAAACTGGCAGTGGAAAAGAAAGGCAGCTCTGAGTCCACGCATTATCCCACAGTAGGGGTCACTAAGGTAGTTTCCACCGTTAGTGTCTTGATGCAGGCTTCTCAGGTAAAGATGGGACAATGCATCCCATACTCTGTCTTTAAGTTACTAAAAAAAAATAAAAAATCCACGTCTTCCCTAATTCTCAGTCCATATAACCATAAAGAGAGTGTGTGGAAACCCCTGAGACCTATTTGTGAGGCTCTTGAGAATTTCAGAGCCCATGTTTTAAGGTTATGCTTCTAAGTTGATGGCAGATTCAGGTTATTACTTTTTTTTTTGCAAATAAATTTTAAGTCTAGATTTGATTCATCTTATGCTACTGAAAGACAATGTAAAACATTTTACCCCGGGACAAAGTGCAATTATTCAGACATCTTTGTCTGTTGTCCCAGGATAAATCCTAAAAAAAGTTTGCTGGATAAGTAGTAGCAGTGTATCCCAGGACATTTCAAAGTGTGTCTGAGTGGTTATCCCATTAGAAGGATTACATCACTGAATCAATGGCAGAAAAGCTGCAGTACATTCAAGCTGTTCACTAAACTGTGATTAGAAGGGCAATGTGTGCACGTGCCAATCCTGGGATATTTCCGTTCAGGACAAACATGGGCACAGCTTGTTCAGGGACAGTTGCAATGTCTGTTCCTAGCCTTAGGGTTTTACATGATGGCCTGTCTCTGTTGTTTCTTCCATGTAATATCAGAAGAAGTAATGAAGTCCCACATGGAGTTACTGGTGCTTATTTCTTCTGCAAGCATAAAAATTTTGCTTGAGGTAGGAATTTTTTTATTTGATTTTTTGATTTGGTAGTTCTTTTGGAAGTGTCTTTAGTTATTTAGAGTTGTAATATTCTGTCCTTCATGGGTTAAGGTTTGGACACTGAGGCGGCATGATCAAGTGGATTACAGTTGGGTAAACATTTGACTGGTTAGACATTTAAGGCAATACTTGGGGATAACCCTTTAAGTGGTCCTTAACATTTTCTACTTTACAAATGACTACGTAAGAATGTCAATAGTCACCCATTCTGGAGGCCTATAATAGGTCTGCTTCCACTCACGAGTAATACAGTCACCTGAAATAAATACCAGTGAAACCTTTGTGCCACCTATAGTATCATTCATTCTGTCTGGCTGCATCTACATGAGACGCTGATTGGGCAGTAGCCTGATACTACTGTGCAGTAGCATCACGTGACAACAACCGTGACGTGACACTATTGTGCAGTAGTATTGGGCTATTGCACAGCAGTGTCACAAAAAAGATGTTTGATGACACTACTGCTCAGTAACTCAGGTTACTGCACAGTCATTTAGTAAAAACAAGTACTAAATAAGTACTAAATGACTGCGCAGTAACGACTGTGCAGTCAGTGTCTCAGGTAGATGCAGCCTCTCTCCACAAAGAGTGAGCTTACTTCTGCACACCTTGGTCCACAACATTCAAGAGACTGTTGCCTTTCTATTTTTCTTATTGCATTATGCCTAGGCAGGTGAATATTCAGAGTATCCCCAAATCATAACAGGTTATGATGATTTGACTTTGAAAAAATTGAGAGTTCCCTTAATAAATGTGGCAGGGGAATGGTTCCAGGGAACATTTTCATTACGGATAGAAAGTTGGAGGTAAATTTTATCATATGAAAAATTTGCTTTTTTGATGAACAAAGCCAAATCTAAAGTGAAAGCCTTAGTATGGACTCTATATAGTGTGTGGACTCTTTTGTTGGGGTGATACCAACAGAAAGTCGAAGAATACTTTCTCTTTTCAGTCCCTCATATAGATAGGAGATGAGGCAATGCCTTGTGAGACCTTTCTATAGAAGAGGGTGCTGTTTTTGAAAAATGTTTTCCATTCTGACTTTGAATTGAAGCAGGAGGTGGAAAGAAGCATTGATCTAATTATATGATAAAGTTGGAGAAGGTCAGGAAGAAACAGGTGATAGGGAGATGTTTATCAGCAGAGCATCCAATGGTGTTTAGGTCACAATGACCCATCTGGGTTTTATCAGTTAATGAGATCCAAGCTAATTGTGATCCTGGGTGATGTGGTCAGTGGAAGAATATACAGTATGACTTACAGATAATGTACAAAATAGCTCTACTGTCCCACTTATAGTGCTTGTGCACTGGAATTGGAAAGCCACTGGGGTCACTCTGGCTAGACCCCTTCAGGAAGGACCTTATTCACTTTCTTGTTGGCTGTGTTGTTAAATGATTGCTATTGATGATATACATGAATGATGGATCTACTGTGCCAGATTCTATTTTGCCTATTAGGCTTGTAAGTGGATTTAGGCACCTAAGCGCAATTTTGTTCTTCCCTGCTCACATCCCTGAAAAAATGTAATGTGAAAGGTGGGTGGGTCCTCCTCCTCCTTGCTGCTTTTTTTGTCTTTTAGTGTTAAGGGTAAGATGGTGATGTGTTACATAAATGGATTTTTGGGATTTGGACAGGCTGGAGTAGGTGTCTAAGTCCACTTATATGCCTAATAGGTGGAATAGAATAGAATAGAATAGACTAGAATAGAATAGTAGCTACAGATATGTGGGGGCGTGTGCCTATACATGTGTTTGCTTGCTTGTGTGTGTGTATGAAAGAGAGAGGGAGAGAGGGAGAGAGAGACTGCACATCTTGTGATTTCATCTCTACTCTCCTTCTATGTGTGCATGTGTACTTGTGTGAGCATATCTGTGCCAGTTAACCTGGTCATCTGTATATTAATATCAGAACATATCTTATTTGTATGTGTGTCCATGTTGTGTTAGTAGGAAGTGGAGCATAAATACTATAACACTTATTGCACCAGATTCCTTTTTTGACCCAGGAAGGAGTTTAGCTTATTAATTTCAAACATATTTTGTGCTTCTAACAGGCAATCCAAGGCGTGTTTCACTCATCAGCAATAAGCAGACAGAGATTGGAGCCAAGAGAAAAACATGCAGAATTACAAAAAATAGGAGGAGTATAAAAATACCAGGATTTTTCTTTGATTTAATCTTAAGCAGATATTTATAAATACACTCTTCCATTAATTTCAAAGCAGGTATTACCAATTGGTAAATACCAATTTAAATTGGTAAATACAATTTAAATCACACCCAGGAATCTTGAATTTTATTAGTGGGACAAATAAGGTCAAGTGTCTGGAACATAGGCTTTTCTAAATAACATTGCTATATCTAATAGAGAAACAGGTGTGCTTCCCGACCACTCCTGCTGGGACCTGGAATTGGATTTGTTCTTTCCCTTCATATCTCCACAAACATTTGTAAGTGTTACATGCTTAGAGCCAGCTAAAGATTTGCGAAAGAGGTTGAGCTTCTCCAGTGAAAAGCTACGCACACTCTCCTGCACTCTGCATGGATACAGAAGGAACAAATCAAGACATGCAATCCCTAACTAACGGTGCAAATGCGGTCAGATTTTAAATTCTAACACATGCTGGTATTCCAGTTTTGAGTTCCTACACAAATTTGTCAATGTAAAAAAGTCAAATGTTTCATATTTTAACAGAGATGAGATAATAACTATGCCACATTCTATAGGTGGTTCAGAAAGTGGCCCAGTTTATACTGTGTTTGCTACTTTCACTTGTAAAATGTATATGCAGACCTGGACACAGGCATGGGCAAACTGGGAGGCTGCCCAGGACCTGGACAGACAGGGGGCCCGAAAATGAAAAAAGAAAAAAATTGAAAAAAAAGTTTTAATGTTGCGCATATATGGGACTGGCAATGTTATCAATAAAGAATGAACTGTTTAAAGACATAGATACCACAGATATAATACAGACTTTTGCAACAGGTCTGATTATTATGTCTGGCGAAGAGGGCCTGATACTAAAAGTTTGCCTGGGGCTTCTAGGAGTCTAGGTACAGCACTATATACATGGGAATATCTATCACTAATACGGCTTCTGATTCAAAACCAATTCTCCTAGGCAGCTTGAGGGAGATGGTTCTCATTTCTTGCATGCACTATAGTGATTCTCTTCCCTTTCATTTGGTTATCTTCTTCCCTCTTTCTTTCCCAATGATTTGTTCCCAAGCCTCTTGTTAAAACTTTACTTGCAAATAGGAGGGAGGTTTAGAATGATTTCTCTAGAATTATCCATCCTCCAGATACCCCGGAAAGCCTCCAGTGCCACATGAAATTAATCCCTTTGCTATGTAATCAATATTTGCAGTATATTTTTTAAGAGTAAAGGAAAAACATTTCCAGAATTACACTTCATGCATGATTAGTTGCCCAGTGATGTTGCCTCTTTCCTTGTTTGCAGGGAGAAGCATTTGTTCAAGGGTTTCTGGATGGGCCAGTAAGCCTTCCTGGGTGTAGAGTGAGGCTTTTGTCATTGCTTACTCCTGGCAAGGAGGGATCCTAAATTGCTTTAAGACTTTGCTTTGTGACATATGTGCAAAACTGTGAGCATAAGTAAATGTTGCTGCAAGTGGCAAACAAACTCCAAAAAACTTAGTGGCCTTGTTTAGATAAACTTTCTGGAGTGATCTTATTGATCCTTCAAATTTAGAACAGGATTATTCACAAGATTCTCAGTAACCCTTGCATTCTGCCGATGTACACCTGCTGTGTACTTCCACTCCTAGTTCTGATTGAAGCAGAGAAGATTACAGACAAAGAATAGTGAAAATAACCCCCCAATATCCCTCTGAGAAGAATAGTCAAACGAACATTTTATCAGATCTCAAAAGTACCATTATGAATGTTGTTCAGTGGCTGACGTATGACCCCCCCCCAACTGTTGTGTCCATTTAGGCCTCCAACCTTTAAACCCCTCGTGAACTCAAGGTGCCCCTCAGAAAATGCCAGGTATTAGTTTTTACTCTTTTTTTGACTATGGAAAAATAATAGAGCAATTTTCTATTGCAAAAAACTCAGAAAGGTTAGAATATTTTTAACACTACGCATTCTTATTTGAAATCATTATTTTATCTTGTGAATCATGTTTGCACACCCAGCAGTGTTAACATAGTGTGGCATTTTGTGGTACCCTTGAAACGAGCTTAAAGCAACCCAGGGTGCCATGGAACTCTGGTTGAGAATCACTGATTTAGGCTGAAAAATCAGGGTTGAGATTTTTAAAGCCAATTAAGATCATTAGAAATGAGACATCTAAATCCCCTCATTAGCTTTCAAAATGTCAATCTGTGTGTAATTTTGCCCCTTTGGCTGAGAGGTACACCAGTATTTCATGTCTTACAGAATGATTTCTTTAGGATGAAACATCAATTCATACGAGTCAGGTAAATGGTTGGTGTAATGTTTCCTTACAAAAAATGTTTCCCTTAGCACACTGGGTACAAACAAACAGCAGGCAGCTTCCCTGTCAGAAATCCTCAAGACAGCCACTCCAGTGATATCCATGATCAAAAATTCCTGCCTTCCTGATTCTTTTAGTTATGCTCAAAACCCTACCTGGTGTTCTCTACTTGCAGCCCCCTGACAGCCTGCCACTCAATAACTTACTCTCTAAATTGTCAGACAAACTCCTTAGGCCACATACATTTAAAACTAACCTGCCACATGATGAAGTGCCTTGGACAACTGGGGCACGTCCCCATGAGTGCACACATGCATTTCCCCTGGGACAAAGAGCAGCAGCACATACTTGTGCTGCTGCTAGCTGTCCTCAGGTACACCCCTGCATGTGCACTCTGGCTCATGGCAAGTTGCCCTGGGTGGGACAGGGAGGCTGGGCCAGCACCTGGGCTGGCCCTAGTAGCCTTACCTGGAGCTCTAGGGGCCTTCCAGGGCTGGAGCAGTGGTGATCCAGGCATGTGGAGCCTGGGTGGCAGATGGAGTATGACTTTGGCCAGTCACATTCCAGTTTCAGGCAGTGCACACTGCAGCCACATGTGCTGCACCACTTTTTCCCCCCCATGTGCTTTTTAGATACTGGGATTTTTTTCGTATCTAATTTTGCCATCATGCTGCAAACATGCAGCATGGTGAACCAATTCAGGTGCCCTGTGTGAGTTTTGCAATGCCTTAAAAGTATTTGAGGTGCCACAAAGTGCATATTCCCGCTTGTGGGGACATGGCCCTGTTGTGTTTACTATCTACACGGGTTTGGTTGTACCTTTTGTTGTAGGCTAGATAAGTCCATAAGGACATAACACAAGGGTATCATGTAATATATACATGTAAATTTGACCTGATGGAGGGGAAAAAGGTGGCATTATACAAAGAAACGCGATCAATAGAAGGATGTGAGGTATTGTAAAATTGCTTTATCTTGCTTTTTCCTGTTGGTTGCTTTTCTAACTACATCACCACCCATCTATCTGTGTGCTCTGTGGGCTTGTAAATATACTTGATTACACTTTCATGTTCATCACCTCTGAACTGAGCCTGTAGAAAGCTGACTAATTGCCAATGTGGGAGTCATTCATAGAAAGAAGTCTTCCCTTCCCCATTTTCAGCTGAAAAGTCCATCCTAGTTATTAGTCATCAACTTTGGATCTGGATTTTAAAGATTAACCTGAGAGTTACTGATGTATTTTCTTCAGTTAGTAAAATGCTTTACCATCAGTATCAGAAGGTGTCATTCTAGTGGCCTCGCTATGAAACAAAACTATAGAGACTGGATAGATGGGATGTCTCAGGATGTAGGATGCACTGGTAGGAAATATTCTATGGGACAGTACATGGGGAGGCAAGGGGAAGGGGAAGGGCTGAATCCGGTTGTAGCAGCTCTAGAGGGGATGTTCTTCCTTCTCTCCAGGACACTGATACTAAAGCCATGCACAATTAAAGCTAAACTGACATCTGTGGAGTATTGTCTCCATTTTAGAGAGCCGTTGATAGTGCAACTCAGGACATAACAGGAAATAGGACTTCCCCTTAAAAGGTTTTTAGTATCTTTTGCTTGATGACTTTGTGGTACTTGATTTCTCTTGGCTTGAATGAAATATCTAGGGTTATCTCTGCGGTCCCTAATCTATGCAAAATCTGGAAGAGGACTAGGAATTTGGAGACTGCATGCTTGGTAGAGCAAAAGAGAATGTATCTGTGGTATTACTGAAGAATTTCTAGGTAGGTTACAATAGCTGATGGATCTTGGGTGAATATTAGTAGCACGTTAACACAAGAAATTAATTGAAGGCAATACAGAGTTTAAAATTCTAATGCATGCTAGCTATCAAACAAGAAATTACAAGTCAGCTGGCTAGTCTAGGAGAGTCAGAGGTCTTGGTTTGATTTCTATTCCAGATCTCTCTCTAACCCAGTCTACATGGAATGGGAGTGCTAGAGAAGCAGTTTATTCAAGGGTGGGAAAGAGTATCCCACATCAGCCAACCTTGACCTCTATGTAGGTGTAGCACTGAGCGTCTGTAAAGAAAATCTGATATAGTGCCCAGTCTAACGGAAGCCTGAGCACAGTTGAAGTCTCTAGTTGCTACTGCAATACAGAAGAATGGGTGAGTTTAATAAGTAATGGCAGTGGTAAGTGAGATCTTCAGATCTTCAAAAAAGTTCTGGGTACGCCTTTCACAGGAAAGTTTCATTACATTTGGTACATGCATGCATTGTTTATCTGCATGTGATTTGAACAAATGCTACCTCATATGGATGCTTTTATCAATATTACTTAAAATATTTAATTTCCTAGAATTCCCTCTCTTACTGTCTTTATTCTGGTAAATAAATTAGCTAGATATAAGAAACAATTTTAAACAGAGAGTATCTGTTGGCAAGTTTGCATTTACAATACAATGCTGTAATGTAGAAGAGCACAGCATGCCAGCTAGTTAAATAATACAACATACCTTCTACCACAGTGAAAATATTCAAAAGATACCTCAGAGTCTCTTTCTCATGGGAGACAGGCAGTAAGTGGGTGAACGAACAGCAAGCACATCCAAGTGCCATATTATAGTCTCCTGTGTCTGTCTTCTCACATGGAGGTAAGATCCACTTGTGGAGTCTATGTCTGATCCTGCTCAGCTCAGCAGACACTCTGTGAATTCAATATTGAGTATTTCCTTTTTTGGTCTTATAGCCCAGGATTTTCTTCTTTGTTCCTCTTGTGTTATCTCAGTTATCTCTTATTATCCCTCTATTTTTAGTCAGACAGCTTCTACAGCAACAGCAGCAGCAGCCACTGCAGACAATATAAAATGTGGCCAGGGCTAATAATGATTCAGGCTATTCTTTTCTTACCTTCTTAAAAATATCTGTTCTGCAATAGATGGGACATCATAAATAAATACAGTGCCTATGAAATACAATCTCTAGCTCTCTGTATCAGATAGTAGTTGCATCTTTTCCTTTCATTTTTTCCTCCTTTACTGATTCTGTTCTTTTTTGTTCTAGTTGTGTATTTTTAAAAAATGTTCATTGTGCTCTCATTATGCTTTATATGAGGCTTATGGCCAGAGCTATGGTAGTTACAGTTAAGAATGTAAAATCCATTATACCCTTAATTACCCAAGCTACTTAACAACTATTGGCAGTTCAGTTAGAAGAGTTCAGACTGACATAGTCTGAGATAAATCTAACCTCTCCAACTCTTTTTTGGGATAGCAAGAGTCAGAACATTCATCTGAATTTATGAACAGAAGTAGAGCTTTATGTAATAATGTATTTGTGCTTGCATAATGACTGAATCCACTTTCTTTGCTGTATATATCTGTCCTACAGTTGTTTTTATTGTCAATGTATAATCTAGAGAACTAATTTAGTGGCAGTTATGTTTACAGAAACAACAATTTTTAAGATAATCTTAGTGAATAACTATGGAAAGCAAGCACACCCAGCATACCCAGTGGAAAATTAACTCGATTGAGTCTTAAAATAACAGCCTAGGATGTGCTCTACCTACAAATTAACTCTGACAGCTTGAATTTCAGATTCTGAAACTTCACAGCAAACAGCTCATCAAAAATCTACAGGTCAATAGTCCAACAGAAAAATTTCCATTGACTTCATCAGGGCCAGGAGTTGACCCCCCAAATTCATTCCTGTTAAACTATCTAGAAAATGATGTTTGACTAACAGGTACATTTGTTATAATTACAAATTCTGGTGGATGATGGGGGCACGCCCACTACAATATCAATCAGTGAGGTTTTTGGAACACTTGTGAGGAATATAGATGTTTTAAGGTTGCTTAAAGAGCAATTTTATTGGACTAATCTCAGTCTGGAGTTGCCTGCTGGCTCCATATGGGAGAGAAGTTATGTGGGAAATTTCAGCTAGAATAGACGTATGGTACAAGTTCCCTTGTTTTGCTAAAAAGGAAAATACTATTAATGTATGCACTGGGGGGTGCCTGGGCTGGCATTGCATTGCTAGTTTAAACTTCGCTAGGAAGTGAGAGCCATTGAGACAGAAACTCTAAACTCAGTGACTAGGTGGGAGCTTTGTTTGGCAGTGTAGAATTACCCCTGTGCTCACAATCACAGGATCTATAACCACTGAGTTTGCTTTTTATAGATGTACAAAAAATGGTACTTGGGAGGAGACCGGGGCAGTGGATTCAGTACTGATTCAGTAGGAGTGCCACTGAGAGTGCACCCACCCTGCAATGAGAAATGTGATTGCAGCACGCATAGTATATTTGAGCAAGTGTGGCTGCCATCACAATGAAGATGTGGTAGCTTGGGCTCCAGCATGGCTAGTCACATGAGCAAATACTTGGAGATAGCAGGGGGCTTATACAGTCTGTACGGAAGCTGGTATCACCATCTCTTTACCACTAGTGTTATTAATAATGGCCTGAAATTGCAGCGGCGGAAATTTAGATTGGAGATTAGAAAGAAATGTTGATTATGAGCATAGTCAAAGCATTGGAACAGACTACCTAGTGAAATTGTGGAAGCAGATTAGATGAACATTTGCCTGGGATGATTTAAGCACAGATGACCTTGCCTTAAAAACATAACTCCACACGTGTTTTGCTTTTCAGATCCACTGTGCTTCCCTTCTACCTGTTGGTTTCCTTATTTAGTGAAAAATTACTAAAAGGGCCCTACTCCATAAGCATTTCAGTGAGCTAGGTCTCTCATAGTGTTTCAATACTACATGAAAGTAGCCTTGAAGAAATTTACAGTCTTGTGTTTATTCCTGACCCATTTCCTAATAGAAAAGTTTTCCAAGGTGCTGTCATTGTTGTAGGCTTCACATTGATGGAATGACAAATACATCACGATTAGGCAGGAAGTTTTATTTTTAACTTGTAGTTAGGGCATATCAGTCATGACAGTACCCATATTAACACACGTATTGCTACTAGCTTTTCTTCCTTCCTGTACCAAGTACAGCAATAAAATACTAGAATGGTGGTACTAAGTTGGCGTTCAAATGAGATATAACACAGAAAACTTAACCACTCCATTATTACAGATTCCACAGCTCTTTTCTCAACAGTTGGAGCTTGTTGTTCTGGTTAATCCCTAACAATTAGTAACTATATTTTGCTTGAACTCATAAGAAGGTGATCAAAGACTCAAAGGTTGGTTAGGAGATTCAACTTCTATTAAAAGTAGTGGGAACTGGGAATCTTTTATTGTGCCCCCCCCAATAAATATATTTTTAGCATTTATTGCACTTTTTGTCTTGAGACCTCTTTGCAAACAGAGCTGGGAATACGCTGCAGCATGCCTCCTAATTATGATTAATTCCATTATTTTTAATCCACTTAGCTTTAACTATTTTCACATGCATTTGCATTCTCTTTCAGTTACTGTTGTAGATTGGGAATTTTGGGGGGAGCATAAGGAAGTTTGGTGCCTGACTTTCAATTCATTTCAATGAGATTTAGGCACATAACTCACTTAGGCTCCTTTGAAATTCTCAGTTCCTTCAAAAAAAGCTATTGGCAGAAATGTACATGGACACAGCACATTGTAAGTAACTACTGAAGAACATATACATATAAAAAAAGTGAAGACGGGCTCTGCTCTCTTTTTATATCTATATTAAATCTCTCAGCCTGCCTACGATGAGCTAGATCTTTCTAGAGGCCAGAGAAAATTTAGATTGAATTGATTGCCCCTCTCCTATACAGTTTAGTGTTGCCCATTTCCTCCAAACGCCACTCTTTATCTTTACAAGACAGTGCTTCAAGACCTCTCTCCATCTCCTTTAAGAGTCATATAAACTCCCAAGCTCATTTAACATTGGGAAGTAATTCCCAATTTGCTGCACTGTTCAGTATAGCTCCATCATGTAAAGAGCAGAGCTGGACCACATAATTTAGGTCTAATGGGCTGTACAGTATCATAGGGCCTTGGATGTAGTATTCTTTATATTCTTATCTGCAGCATGCTGCCTGCTATTAAACAGCTGCTGTAATTCACCCAACAGGCATCTGCATTTTGCTAATTGGTGAAGAGATCCCTAAATATATAATTTGTATATAATTTTAAGTTTGTGCTATAATTCAGGATCCTTAACAAATGAAGGCACTTTATGGATGTAAAAGGATGATAAAAATAATAAAGAGTAGAGCAATAATGATAAATAATATTAATGTACGAATTATAAAGAAGTTGAGCTAAGGAATAAAATCCCATCTCTATGATTCAGCTTTTCCATGAAGGAGATACAGATTACATGGGTTTTTTCTGCAATCAAAATTAAAATCAAGGAAATAGCTGCAGGGAGCAGAGTTACTGGAATGGAACTAAGGAGTTTCTGGAAAAGAATGGGTCATCATGTTGCTAACAGAAGGGGGAAGAGAGATTACATGATTGCCATGGACTATCATTTCTCTGAATAAGATATAAAATATAATAGATGTAATTCATCATTGTTGTTACCAATCCCTTGTTACCAAGTACGTAGGAGAACAGAAAAGTTATGTCAAAAGCACCAGTTAACTCTCCTATCCCCCGCTATAAAACACGAGGTTTACATTCTGGCTGTGACGCTAGCTTTTTGTGGCACTCCAGTGATGAAAAAGGATCATACATTTGAGCTGAGTATTTCCTATAGGAAAATCCCTGGGTGCTGGTAAGCCAGCATTTTAAAAGACTTTCTTGAATAACTAAAAAATACCATAGGTGGGCATGTCTGAGATCTTCATACAAAGAGCCCTAATGAAAGGGAAATGTAGTAGGCTTTTAAGTGTTCTAGTCTAAAAAAAATCAGTGAAGACTACAGGAAACTCATGCTGTATAACAGCATCTTGAGCCTTGAAGACCACAGATTCAGTTTAGGCACTGAACCAACACAGAAGAATATGGATGGGGCAAGCTTTCCACATTGCTAGCAACTACCTAGCCCTGAGTAGGAGGAGAGATCACCACTATATGTGAACAGAAGATGGCATTTTATGCTTTGTACCCTTCCAGTTTGTGACCCCACTCTGCTGAGTCTGCTAGCAGTGGAGCTGATCATCTGTTGTGCTGTGGGGTACTTGCTCAGTG
Organism: Gavialis gangeticus; assembly: GCF_001723915.1. Classification (NCBI taxonomy): domain Eukaryota; kingdom Metazoa; phylum Chordata; order Crocodylia; family Gavialidae; genus Gavialis; species Gavialis gangeticus. The sequence goes on from NW_017729022.1 coordinate 77,579,793, forward strand.
GGAACTGAACTTTCTCCCACCAGCTCATTTCACATCAGCCACAGGATGTGAAACAGATGGCAAATATGTCCAGTCACAGCTATAAGTTTACAGGGTCAACAGTCTTTGTAACATTGTAGGTGATTTGCCTGGCAATGGCTGCATCCTGAAAACTAGAGTGTGATTGAACCAGAGATGCGAGATCAGGAATGGTGCCATGCAGGAATATGCAATGATATTAGCAGTTAGCAGTGTTCTTGCTTTTATATAGCATTTCTCATCCCTAGATCTCAAGCTCTTTAAGCATGAGAAGAAACTGAGGTGCAAAGACTTTAATCCTTACTCTTCTTACATGCAAGGGTGCCTTTTGCAGCAGAATTGATTTGGTTCCACTGAATAGGACAAAGAATGGGAAAGGGCAGCAGCCATGCATGCTACTTTCTTCACATGAACACTTTGAGACACTCTGCACAGGGTTGGATGAGGGGTGACAGAAGCAGATGCAGTAATGTTAAGATTACGGCAGCATCAGGGCCATAGTAATAATTTCACCATGGCCAAAAGTGGGATTAGATCCAGGATCAGGACACAGGGGTCCTACTCCATTGCCAGCCCAGACGCAGATGACCTGTATATACAGTGCTACTGTATAGGATGTATGCTGATTCCAAGCAGCTAGGCCTAAGAGATTTAACCAAGGAAACAGCAGAAGAGTCAGAAAGACTCTAAGGTTCTTGGTTTCCCGGACTATGAATTGTAATGATCTAGAGGCTCTACAAGCCCTCTCTGTACTGGCTAGCCTGGTGCAGAAGGATCACCATGCACTTACAAAGCACCTCTAAGGAATGTCCTCAGTGAAAAGGATTCTACAATACATGCAAATCTGGGTCCACCAGCCCTGTGCCACTTCCATGTGACTCTACAGTGTAAGGCATTCTCCATGGCAGGAGTAGGAGCTTCTGTAACTTGGGCAAATCTTAATGCTAGTGACTCTTTTGTATTGCAGAGCCTCTTAAGATACACAGATGAGCAAAAGTCAGAGTAGCTGTCAGGTACAGATGACGCTGGCCCTGTGCTGCTATTCATTCCCTTTGTTCTTTACTGCTCTGTCACATGATAATACAATAGAAGTAACAAAGCAACAAAATTATCAATATCAATTATCATAATTTGAGTAGATTACTAGAGTCTCCACCAGTATATATCACTAGTATATATCACTGTTGAAGTGAACCCAGGCAAATTGATTCACACCAGGCCTGGTCCAATGATCATGGAATAACATGCTGTAGGGAATATTATTAAATATTTATTTCCATTATTTGCCCACCCCTCATAACAACCCAGTTGTCAATAGATTAGGGTTGCCACTCAAGCAGGTTTTCCCCTCCATGGCTGTCCTGATATTACCGGGGCATTGCTATATCAGAAAAGTCCATCTTGCAAAATGATAAGAGAGTCCTCAGAACTTTGAGGCTGTACAAGGATCAATGCTGTACCAGTGCATCAAGGCATGATGATAACAATGTTAATAATAAGACACTGATATTTACCTCTAGGAACAAAGATGCTATAACATTGGCCTGGGATGCACCTTGGAATTCGTTCCCTGCCCCTGCAACTCTGGGCCTAGGGAGCCACTTACACAAAGGTGTTAAGGAGCACATCCGCATGTGATGCTATTTTGCTGTAGCAACG
>NW_017729022.1:77586469-77597290 GCF_001723915.1 Gavialis gangeticus
TAAGCTTTACATCAGAAGTCCATGTGGTGATTTAAAGACTATGTTAAGGAGCACATCCGCATGTGATGCTATTTTGCTGTAGCAATGTGCTACAGCAATATAGCATTGGCAGGCACAAATCATGTTGCTGCATCTACGTTGCAGTAGAGACACACTCCCTCAGTATAGCACTTCACTACGGCGATGCAGGGGCTAAAAATAACCATGTGCCACTGGCATGGAGCAGTAACGGTTGTTTCTGTGCCATCATTTAGTACTTCCAAAAGGAAGTACTAAATGATGGTGCAGTATCAATGGCGCCATAGGGGCACGTGTAGATGTGTCAAAGGAGTAGGGTTACCATCATAGAGGACATTCCAGTGTTTTGCTGCTCTGTCCTCTATTGATATGAAACTGGACGCCTTTATGTCCTCTATTTTTATCTTGAAGAAAAGAGACCAGTTTCATATCAATAGAGGACAGAGGACAACCAGATTGTCCTCTATGATGGCCACCCTACCAAGGAGTTTAAAATGTTTACAACTCTAGCATTCTGTGCTTCCATTTCTACATGTCTGTTTGAATGTTGTTTCCTATTCTCCTACTCTTTGTCTGTCTTGCTATTTAATTTGTAAGCTCTTCTGCCCCAAACAGATACCATGTAAGCGCCTGAATAATTTGAACTGGCACTAGGTGTACCAGAAGTGTAGACATGCCCCATATATTTGTACAGCACTAAGATCAGTGGAACCTGTAGCCACTACAAAGGAATAATAATGATGCACGAAGAGGTTCCCTTGACCCAAGCAACACTAACAGTAGGAGTTGGCAAAACTTATGTGCATTTATTTTTAATTTTGTGCTACCAGCAGTTATTTGTACCCAATACATTGCTAGGAATTAGTTGAATTTTTCAGAAAGCCATGGGTGGTGGGCATCTCTAGACATGCATGAGAAGACCGTTACTGAGGAACGGCCAGGACAATGCTCAAAGATAAAGGAGAAAGTGCAGGCTGAGAAGGGAATAAGGAAAGATAAGAGGATTCATTTTATGCAGCAGTGCTAGGCTAAACCTTGGATGAAAGCCTGGAAGTCATACAGTGAAGTCAGTGTGAGCCCTGCAGAAGTGTCCCAAATAAGACCATTAAATAATAGGTGATTCATTCTTATCTCTTTCCCCTCTCTTTCATCTTTATGAGCCCCTTTATTCCATATATCTCTGTTCAATGAAACAATAAATAAGCAAGTCCTGAACTCCAGCTGTAATAACAAGAGCTGGCAAGAGCCCAACAGGTCTGTACTGTTTTTATTTCAAAGGAAAAATAAAGTCTTTTTTATTTATTAAAATGCTTTGGTTACTGATTCAATTTCTTTGCTCCTTATATATTATTGCTTCACCTGCCTTGAGATGGAAACTGCAGGTATTTGATAAATAGTTTGTAAAGTTGTTTAGAATCACTGCTGGTTCTTCAAGTGCCTGTGTATTCTCAACCAAATTGCATTTTTTGTCACTTCCTGCAGCAACGACTCCTAAGTGAATCACAACAAATATCATTCTGCCTTTCACAGAGCGGGACATGAAGGGGGCTATTTCTTCCCTTTTGGGGGTGGAATTATGCCAGTGTCATGGAGTATTGACCTACCTCATTGAGATGGTAAAGCTCCAACTAGGTCCTGCCTTCAGAGATGAGCTGCAAAGCTGCAGTCACCGCCAGAGCTAGATTCTAATCCTATAGTCCTGCTTAAGAACCCATTACATTCCAACCGGAGTTACATACCTAACCTACTTAGGCACTTTTATAAGTCCCATTAGGTATCCATCTGCACTTTTAGGCACCTAAATAACTTCATGAAACTGGCCCCTACTCTGCAAGTAAAATCATTGATGACTATGGTATTACTTTTGAAGTGAACAACTTATTGAATAAAGGTATAAGGATATGGACCAAAGAGACAAGATGTTAATTCTAACCACGGCAACTCAACACCAGTGAAATCATGGGGCATTCTGGGATTTTTTTGGCAATTTAGAAAGTGCTGGGTATTTTTACAGTGTGGGGTAGTCATTTAAAAAGCTGTGTTAACAATGTTTTCCCCCTCCTGTGCTCCAAACCTGCTTATGTGGTGAGTTTTGCCATGTAAATTTGTGCTGATCTTTAATTTTCCTTCCAGTGTTTTAGTTCACTTTTAAACAGCAGACTGAGGAAAAAGAGTAATCATTTTGCTCTCTCTGAACCCTCAGTAAGGAACAATTGTCACTGGTTGTAGCTACTTCACAGCTAATTACTAATGTTTCATTCCAGTGACTCATTTGATTTACATTGTACTGACATAAAAAAGGGCCTAAAACCCAGAGAAGATTTTTCTGCTGGAAGACAGCATATCTTAGATACTATTTTAAGAGGTCAACTCCTGAGTCATCCAGAACGTGCTTTAACTCATTAATCCATACAGGCATTCCTGATACCTTTTGCATGAGTGCTGAATAAGACAGCTCTAATGCAAACAAGGGCTTAAATCATTTTCCTGTGATCATGTGTTCCTCAGTGATTCTGTATGGAATACAGGTGTTTTAACACAAAGCCTCTTCTTAAGTTCTTTCCATTTGCACTTTCAGCCCTTGTCAAAGTTACCAACTATAATCTATGATAATCTTATATTTCATTAGAGAGCTGCAAAACTGTCTGACATACTCATATGATGGAAAAAGAAGAAAGCAAGAAAGGCAATGGATGGGTATTGCATCAGGGAACTGAAGAAAAAGCCAACACCTGAAATATTTAAATTAATAAACATACCCCTTAATAATGCTGCATTACTCAAAAGATGCAAAGCAACTTTAAAGCTGGCCTAAATACTTGAATTCCCATGGTTATGTGCTTTGTGACTTTCTGTTGGCCCACCACAGTGGATTTACAAGTGGTAGGGCAGGAACACATGGCTCTCCAGTGATTCCTAAGCTGTTTAAGAGCCATTACAGTCTTCAGGTTCCTGTAACTTAGGATATAGGCCAGATTCCGTCTTGGCAGACCTGTGGATCAGAGGTACACTAACATAGCATAACTCTCTCCTTTTGGTCTCTGAACTGCCCACACATTTTGTCCATGCTGGATAAGCTGGTCTTTCAACTGAAGTTGAAAAGGTGACTCTACAAATGGCCTCATGGGGATCCTGGGTAGCAACTCAGTCAGGACCCTGATGACCCTAATTTCCCCTGTAACACTAGAAGTAACTCTTGCCTATTTGGTTCCTTCAGTTTAATTGCCTACATTGTACCATGTTGCTTGAGGCACAGACCAGACAAAGTCACCAAAGATGGAGTATAGAAGGTCTTGTGGATGTGACAAAAGGAATAACAAACACAAAGTCCAGCAGGAGAGGGGGAGTGGAAGATTGTGGGAAGTTACTTAGTTACTCACTGCCAGGTGCAAACTATGACAGTTTGAGAAGTCTTGAGGAGCCCAGAGATGGAGCAATGGAGGTAGGAAGGAAGCAGTCAGGGAGGAAGAGAAAGAAAACCAGAGAAAAACAAGGAGAGGGCTAAGAATAGAGGGAATATGATGGAGAGACAGGAGACAGAGATAGAAAAGAGGTGGGACCTATTAGAGAAGAAGCAGGGGGAGGCCATGTGAAGGAAAATAAAGAGCAAAAGGAATACAAGAAAGAGATAAGAAAGGACAATAACAGTGGGGCAAAGAAAAAAAGGAGCAATTGTTGACATGGCAAAAGAAGAGGAAAAATGGCTTTGGGGGCTAGAAGAGTGAGGATTCACAGAACACTATGATTTATCCCTTCCTGTGTAATATATGATTCTCCCCAGGATCATATATATCTAAATAGGGCAAAAAGCCCAAAGAAAAATCCCAGCATTTGGATATATGGGAGACGGGGAGAAAGATAACATAGGTCAGACACACTGGCAGCTATTGACCAATTCCACTGATGTAACCAAACTATAAACCAAACAGGTAAGCTTGGATTATAGCCATATGGCTGCTTTGTGGGGCTCTGAAAATGGAAAGCAGCCAGAGTACCTTACTGAATCTGAGCCTAGACCTACATGGATACAGATGATATGTATATTTTACACAGAAAAAAACTATGTTTTTTAAACAGATAATAGAACATTGTTACATTTGCAAAACCAATTTCTTAAAAGTCATGTAATGTCAGAATTAAAGAATTTCCTTTTAGACTAGCACTAATGTACTTGGATAGTGTTATTTTAGTATTAGTTTGAAGCACAAACTTCACTTAATGATGCTTCTTGCATTTATCATTACAAATACTCGTCTTTTTGTCCAAGAAAAAATCTATCAGGGAAAACACTTAAGGAAGAAAAACTCTCAGGAATTTCTATGCAGCCTTACTTATGAATTCACCCATTTCCATAACTCATCGTCTGATACTAGCTGAAGGAAACTGCAAAGATGATTTCAAACAGTTTTTTATGTCCCTAACTGCATTTCCATGAATATTATCATTTGCTCTATCTTTTCTTCCATTTAAGCTTCACCTCAGTTCTTACTGCTCTATATTTTCTGCTCCCAGATAAGCAAAGATAAATTGGTTAGGTGATGGTTTGCCAAGGCTCCCATCAAAATGGAGTCCATTTTTTATGGTCATTTTTCCTAGCTGAGTAGCAAATCTTTCCTTCTTGAATGGACTCTTGAAACTTCCTGCTTGATATTCTAACTTCCTAGTTCACTGTTCCTCTACTAAATGAAAGTGCTAAATATGGGGCTTGAAGCACTGTGATGTTTTTAAGACCTTTGAGAAAACTTAGGTTGTAATAGTGGGTTTTCTCCCCCATTTTTCAGGCAAAATAATTTTTATTTGGTAGAATTCAGAAGTGCTGCTTTTTCTGCAAATATTTATACACACCTTCTGAAGCATCCTCAAAGGTCAGTGGAAGTGTTGTACCTCCTACAGGTTCATAGTGCTTCTTGTTGCTTTTAAAGCATCTCAGTTTCTTTAGCTGTGACTCCAGCAGTCCTTCATTTATTATGTGACTCAAAGAGCTAAGATGACACCACACAAGGTGAGGCAATCAGGGCAGTAGCTCCGGGAGATGGCTTGTGGGGGATAGACAAATAGCAGCTGCTCCCACTGGCTGGCCACACTGCTGGCATCAGCACCCAAGAGCTGCTGCTCCAGACACCAAGCTGCCCCATTACACCTCTGCTTTGCATCCTTGCCACTTCAGTTTGGCATTAGGCAACGCTCAGCTGAAAACCACTAAATTATTCGTTACTGCTGTCTTATCAAAGGTGTCAGCTATGTGTTATGACGTGAAAAGATATTTTGACCCATACTACATTCTCTTGGATTTCTGCAGTTAACTCCATTAGACGTTTTTAACCATTACAAATAGCACTGCCCAGAGTGATGCACATTTCTTTATTAGTTTATTCTCCAACATTTGGGTTAGCTTATCTTTTGCTGCCTGCCACCCAATATGCCAGGAGAACTAAAGATAGGCTGCCTTACTTCGGCATTCCTTACCGTGAGGATCCTGATGATGCCCCAGGAAGGAACTGTTCTCTCTGTACTTGTTGGCTTAGGTAACTCCTGGCACCTCAGGAAAAAAATCAACTTTTTGATCTGAATTTCTACATTGCAGCCAACAGGGTGTCTGATTATTTCTCAGAAAATAGGCGGTTAAATTGAGTCCCAAAAAACCTCATGTGGGGTCATTTAATGCAGCTCATTCCTTGCAGAACAGCACCGTAAATGCATGAAACATCAACACACACCTATATTGCATGGAGACACCTCAGTTTTAGGGACAATTATCATTCTCTGGCTCCTTGCAAAATATGATGATTAGAGACAAATATTTTGTGGACAAAGTATATTTTGGACCCTCACTCTAGAGATACTGGACTTTACAGTTAGCACACCTGGTAGCATTTACCAGGAATCCAGGGAAAAAACAGTATATGTTCCAGAAGACAGTGACATTGGTCCTATCACATCAGAAATCTCCAGTTCTCCTGGAATTTGGAGTCCCTTTCTTTTGACTGACTAACTCTATTTTGACAAATTGTTGCCATATTTCCACATACTTTATCATTGCCATTTATTTCTGAGGCATTAAAATTATAAGACATTTGAAGTATTTATTGAGATAATGCCCAAGAAACGGTTTGGTCTGCTAAGAGAAGATAACCAGGAGGTAAGATTCTTAGGATGCAGCTTCACTGTATCCCTGGCATTCCTGCAGCTGCTCCCAAAAGCCCCTCTCAATTGCTCCTGCTCTGTATGCTCCAAACCTAGAACTGAAGTGTCAAGAAGACATGGCAGGGATGCCCACTGCTGCTGCTCTTGAGCACAACCGAGAACAGAGACTGCCCTACAGTGACAAGAATGGACATCCCTGAAACATCCTTGCCACCTCAGTCCCAGGTTTGGAGACAGTGGAGGTGGGGAGGTTGGGAAAGTCTTCATTTTCAGTAGAAACTCTGAGGCAATGCAGATATGACCTTAGGTTCCAAATTCAGATTTGCCAGTGATTCATAGGGTACATCTACATGTGCATATTAATGCACAGCAATAAACGCTGGGGTTTTATTGCTCCCAGGTGCTGCATCTTCACATGTGCCCAGAACCACAGCAAGGTGAGCTGGGGTGGTATAGCCCTGGCTGGCAGGGGGCCTGGTGAGCTTGCCAGCCTGGGACTGCTTTGACTCAGCTCAGCGTGCTGAGGCATGAGGGTGTTTCAGTGAGCAGCTCGCTGGCAGGCAGCCCCCACACTGAAGCGCCTTCATGCCCCAGCCAGCCGGGTAGGCATCTACATGTATGTTGTTACTCACAAAAAAACTCCATAGTAGGATAGTACTTGTATTTACACATACTAACTTGCTGTGGCATTAATTAACTTCCTGCGACCTAATAGGGGAGCATGTGTAGATGCTGAGAATTTTACTGTGGAGCTAATTAGGCAACTCCACAGAAAACATGTAATGTTAACATGCCCGTCTTCGGACAACTCAAGGCCAAATACAATAACACTCACATAGCTGTTATAAATATTCAGCAAAATCAATTTGAGGTCCCAAAATGGAAACCCCAGTACAAAACATTAGTAATGCGAGGTCTTCTGGACTTGAATTTGACATGGATATTCTACATATTGGCAGGAATGCTGGGTACCTGAGCCTGATATCTTGTATGCTGTGATATCACTACAAGAAATGCAATCTCAGTAAGCAATGATTCTGGGAATAACATGACAGCAATGATCAAAATAGCATTACTGTCTCAACGCCTGTGAATGCTAAGGGATGAGCAATCTGCCTTTGTGAAAGATCATGAGCTATATTCAGGATATTCTGCACTGAGATAGGCAAGGAAGTCATTGAGTTAAAAACAAAAGATTGAAAGGCTGTGAAAGTCATATAGGCAGGATGTAAAATGTGTTGTTGGCCAAGGGGGGGAATTAAATCCATTAAGAGATATCATGCTGTGGGAATATGCACTGTGTTATGCTGGGACACAGCTTTGGCCTCTCTTAGTGCAATTTCCTGCTTCCAGAAATGGTCAGTATTTAATGTTTTAGAGGAAATTGCTGCATAATGCATTAAGTTAATTATGCAATGCACTATTTCTTCTGTCTCCAATTCCTCTCTATTTCTAATCTGAGGGAATGCCTGGACCTTGTCTCTGTTCCTTCTTGCCTTCATCCCCTATTGTGTACAGTCAGTAAGAGAAAAATGAGTCTATCAAGTATGTTATAAATACTTTGAAATGAGTGGAGTAAACAGCATGGTAATAACATTTCATAAAGCTGGCCAGCCAGCCTCCCTAGTGAGATGCTTTTTATTATGTTCGGCTCCAAGTGTCATTTCCCTAATGCTGCTCATACATCTTGTGCCGGGTTACAAATCAAATCTGTATTCACCCTTGTTTTCTCCAGTGGTGGAGAAGCCTGGTAGTGGTCAGCTCATGGCAAAGAAAGCATGTTATAAAACAGCAAGAGTTCTTTTGTAATTTATTCTCCTGACTTTTTGTTTCATTGTGGCGGCAGACAGCAGGTGATTGCAATTGTGCATTCTTCGATTGCATTGCCTGAGCTGTTCCCTTCAGGCACAGTGTTACCTGTTTATTTTGCCAATTGCATACACTGGAGAAATGAGAGTGAGATTCCAGGGGTCCTGGAAAGTCATGCTCTGTAGTCCCAGGCAGTGTGGAGACTATGATTTAAAAGTGGAGGGTGCCGGTTTGTGTGTGGATGGCGAGAGCAAATAAAATGGAAAACAAAAAAATACAAGTATGATCCTTCAGTAAGAGATAGGGTGCAACAGTCAAAATGTTGTTATGTTCAAGTGCTCACATGGGGTCAGATGAATCAGGCTGGGGAAGACAGGGACAAAGGGTTAGTGCCACAATGGGTTATCAGTAGTGACTTTGGTTCAGGACCCTTTCAAATTACCAGTTGAATGAGTTTGACCTTCTCGTTCTAGTGTCACGAACAGGGTGTGTTTTGATTTTCAGGACTGAATAAAATAGATTTCTGCTTATCTCTCCATCCAGGAGAGGAACAATAAATCTTCCTGGATAAATCTATTTTAAAAATTTACATTGAACCATTGCTAATCAAGCTAATCTGTAATCCCAAGGCAGGTACTCATAAAATCCCCATGATATTTACATCTTCTGGCAGATGAATCCTCTCTATTCCAAACAACTACACTGATCAAATGCCTCTTTTATCCTGCCAGCAAATATCTTCTCCGTGTTTCCAACCCACGTATTAAGATTTGAAAGACTTTCCACTGGAAAAAGACTCAGTCCTTACTTTTGTTTCCCAAACCTGCATTCTTGTTGGATTTTATTCATCTGGCTGCTTCGAAAATTAACTCAAATACTCTTAAAACCGGATTGTCCAGCAATGAAAGGTAATTGTGAAGAAGAATATGAAAGAAAAAAAGTCATACCAAAATGTGCCATTTGTTTACATCAAATTAGTTCAAGCTACTCTCTTCCCAAAGTCTGCAATGTATTGCACATTGGGAAGCAACATTTTTCTTTCTCCCATTTTGAAATCAAAATATCTCCTTTACCTGGAACAGTTTACTTTAGAGAGGAAATGGAGAGGAGGGGGCTTACTAGAAATATGCAAAACAATTTGTGTTATATAGGAGGTAGACTGTGCCCTTCTGTTAAATTTCCTCATAATATGAGAGGATCTGTTGGGAACCCAGAAGTCAGCAAGTATAAAATTGATATAAGGAAATATTTTTTTCACACAAGGCACAGTTAGGCTGCATCTCTCAATGCTTCCAGATACTGAGATCAAGATGAGAATGGTTTTTATACAGCACTGGCTTTTTATATGAAAATAAAGAATATCCAGTTTTCATAGCAAAGATTTGGGAGGAAAAGGGCTCTGTTACGGCTATAAATTTTTCTTTTTCAATGTTTCAGGAGTTAAGGCAATATCTAGCTATTGTGGACTTGGAAGAAACTTTTCTGAAGGACAGGTTATCCCATAATGGTTTACTGCAGGGGTTCTGGCACCTTTCTTTGAAGCAGGAGTTGGCAACCTTTTGTCACTGTGACTGAGCTCAAGCTCCTGATCTGGCCCCTTGATATGTGCTGCAAGTTCAAGCCCTCTGTACTTATCCTTGCTGCAGATACTCAGTTCCTCCACAGCAAGTGTAACCGTAAGCACAAAAGAGCAGCAGGGAGGGCTGTGGAGGGGACAGGCAGCCCAGTGCTGATGCAGCTGCATGCTACATGATCCTTAGTGCTGTCTGGGGCTGGATTGGACTTTCCTGGGCCAGTTACAGTCTCTTCATGGGGCAGATCCAACCCATGACCCATAGGTTGTTAACACCTGGTCTGAAGTTTCAGGTGTTGGACACTGCCAGAGAGATGGGAAGGGACTAACTGGACCACTGGTTTTATCCATTATGGGTGTATGTATATTCCAGTGTTTCGTTTTTGGTTGCCTAGTGCAGGATGTTCGGGAATCTCTCATGAATACCCATGGCTCTTCAGCCCTGATTAGAACATTAGACCTCTTTTTTTCCATAAAATAAGACACCCCACTCTTCTCCCTCTCATTGTGCTCTGGGGATATCAATGGGGCTCACTGTAAGGGGAGAAAGGATTTATTTCTGGGCTCTTTTACTAAAGAATAAAAGAATGCACCAAGGGCATAAATTGCAATTATTAATAGTAATCAAAGGATGTGCCTATTCTACAATTTGTGCTGATGTTTGGCAACTTGTAGCAATGTCTAGTAATTACATGATTCATTCATTAACTGAGTAATGCATTTAATTACTTTGCTTGTGGTATTTGGGATGTCCTCTATTATTTTGTTATGTAACGTAAGGACACAGAAAACGCAATTTTTTAAAAGCAATATGTATTTATTTAAATAATTCCTAGCAGACACAGATATGCTACAGTTAGTTCTTTTACTTTGGAGCACTAGTTACTTTTTCCCCACTAGAATCAGTGGGAAGCCTGTAGATCAGGTCAGTGGTGTGTTTCCAAGTCCATGCAGCATGCCCAGGAGTGTGGGTGCTGATGTTAAGGACCAAGATGCATGGGGATGAATCAAAACAAGCTGTTGTTAGTCAATACAAAGATGCATTAACAAGGCTGTGTGAACAACTGAGCAATGCATCTGTCCTCACTATGCTCCAGATCCTTTTGCTCCACAGCTGCACTGAAGCCAGTAGAGTTATGCCAACATATACCTGTGGAAGGTCTGATTTTCACCAGAGTGGATTACAATCTGCAACAAGTGTGCGCGCGCATGTGCACACGCGCACACACACACACATACACACAAAACCACATGTATATCTTTTTTTTTTTTTTTTG
>NW_017729022.1:77597353-77612237 GCF_001723915.1 Gavialis gangeticus
GGTCCCCCCCCCCACCCACACACAAAACCACAAAACCCCATGTTTTTTTTTTTTTTTTTTTTTTGTAAAGAGGTGATGGCTCTGAATTGTGAGGATGAGTGGCTGGCTCAGAGTTTTAGAGTGGTATAGAGTCTTTCTCCTCCAGGAAGCAATCCAACTGGGTGGATTGCTATTGAAAATTGTGAGCAGACTTTGTGCAGTTAGCTGTAGGTTTGAGTCTGTTTCCTAGTAGGCTGCTCCCCTCCTTCACCCCAAACAGTTTCAGTAGTAGAACAAATGGCCGTCACTGTCAATTGTCGTTGCAGAAATGCCAAGCATTGCATGGTCCTGAAGCACAGCTCCATTATATCACCTCACATTGAAGCACTCAGGAAGGGGAGCCCATCCTTTCATAGCCCTGAGTACAGTCCTTTTGGCCAGTATCACCCTCCCTTACAATTTCTGTTTAAACATGTTTGAAATAATAACTGAGAAAATCCCCTCTGTTCTGATTAATCCCACAGCTGATTTCTTAGCTTTAAATCCTCTCATCATCTCTAGAGACATTCACCCACACACTCTGTCATGAGAGGAATGAAGACAGACTCCAACTCTCTGAGAAAGCACTAAGACATCGTTAACTGTATTATAATTGATGTTTTTATGGAGTTCCAGATCATTTACTGGTATTGAACAGTCCGGTGGCTTAATCCTACCTCACACAATGTAGAGACAAATAACAGCTCGATAGACTTCATCTCTCATGAAGGGCAGACAGAACAGGCCAGCCAGCATGAAAATACCTTAATCATGCTTCATCAGAGAGAGATCAAAGGAGATAAAAGGAGGCAAAGTGTTCCTGCCTTTGCTGCTTTCTTGTGCACAGTTTATTAAAGACATACAAACTATTATTAATACTGCTCTTGTGTCTTAATAGGGGACTTCCAAGTGGCTGAAAAACAGAAGCAACATTGGAACAAACACAAGAATGTAGACTAACCGAACACCACTTGCTCTTATATAAAAAATGCCTTCATTTGATACTAGGTACTAACTGGAAAGCCTCTCGGTTAACATAAAATGCTTAATAGAAATATCCTCCCACTAGACGGCAGGCATTTGGTATTTGATCAGCTCTTTGTCTGAATTTGGGAAGGACTCCCTTCCTCATTAGATATCATGTAAAAGCACCTCCTCATCAGGCGCAAGGTATTTCAAAGCTGCTACTCCAGGAAGGAACCTTTTCTTGATTATTGCTCCCCCAAATTTTCCTCCTAGTCACTGAAAGCTGTGTTTTAATGGCATTTGGACACATAACAGAGGCAGCCTACTGGGATCTACAAAAGCAAGTAATTATTTCATTTCTGTAGAAACAGTAGAATTTAGGCATTCTTGAGAGACTAAATACTGTTAAATATCTGGCCTAAAAATTGTAAGTGAATCTTTTAAGTCTCCAGGTTTCTAGATGCCCTATGCTTCATCATTCTTTAAAATCATCTGCTCTTCCTTGGGCTGCGCCAGTTCTGATTTGATCAACATTAGGATGTCACCTTAGACATCCAGTAGATTACGGCTTACAAGAAGAAAAATGTTTAAAGGTATCTCCTCCAGTACTAGAAGGAGCAATGTGTTGGTGAGCTGTTTGGACCTAGAGTCTAGTCTGCTATAGCAGTTCTATGTTCCTGTGTTTCACTAGTCGACAGCAGGCTCTGGGATTTGGCATAGTATGACATGCCACAGACTATGCAGTGCATTGGGTCTGTTCATCTCCTGCCAGTTCTAATATATCATTCCTTATTTTTATTGTGTGTGGAACAGTGGTTGATAAGAGTCTCAGAAATGCTCTCTTAGCAAAAATGATTTACGTAAACTTCTTTGTGCGAGTACTGGTTACAGGTAGCTAATCTGCTTACAAACGGTTGTGGTGAATGACAACACCAAAGAAACCTATCAGTCTTTCCACAACGAATTGGGACAAATGCTAAAAATAATTTGCTTTTTCTTTCTTGTCAATTCATGATACATACTGCAGAATGCCTGAATTGAAGACATGGACTGAAGACAAGGAATATGTAACAGAAGTGTTTTACTTATACCAGTTGGCCTCTGGGAGGGGAGCAGAGCATGATGGAAAAGGCCAATGGCCTGTCTAATCAGGTCTCCTTTCTCCAGTAGTGGCGGATACTGGATACATTGGAGTAAGAATTAAGAGTGAAATGTCCAATTAGTGCAAAGCATTGATCTATTCACATTGGCTTTAGTAGGGGCACAGTTTGGTCAGCACTGGGCACGTCTGCGTGAGCTGTTTACTGTGGAGTACATTAATAGCTCCACAGTAAATGTCTCAGCATCTCTGGGCATGAGTAGGTGAAACGGGGGCCCTAAATTGAAGCTGTGGGTTTTAAAAAACACCACTTCAATTTAGGGCTGATTAAACCCCTGTGTCATGCACTCACCCTGCTGACTTACCTGTCTCTCATCTGGGGGGGATACGGTGAGCTGCCGGTGGGTGGAGTGGTCCCTGGGCTGTGGGGGTGGGGGAGGGCTGGTGCTTCCCTCC
The DNA here is from genome assembly GCF_001723915.1 of Gavialis gangeticus. Classification (NCBI taxonomy): domain Eukaryota; kingdom Metazoa; phylum Chordata; order Crocodylia; family Gavialidae; genus Gavialis; species Gavialis gangeticus. The sequence goes on from NW_017729022.1 coordinate 77,599,893, forward strand.
ATGGCAGCAGCGTCCCCCAAGGTGGCACCCACCCGCAGACACCTGCGGGTGGTCCTGGGAGGAGTTTTAGTTTGCTGTGCCCCAGGTCATTTAAGGCACATTATGTTGCTGGATTTCCTACAGTGGCTGGAATTAGTGTGCAATATGCCACCAAGGCGTGCAAACACCGACACTATTAAAGCAGTGCAAAAGCTTTCTTTCAAAAGCATTTAGCCCAACTGGTCTCCTACAGGCAGTTTATCAGTTTTATACCTCTCTCATATATGCTATAACTTTTCTTTCAAAAGCATTTAGCCCACTGTAAGGTGTTGTGCACACACGCCTCTTATTTCATCTACACATGGCCTGTATGTGTGGCTCTGTTAGGCTGCAGGAAAATGGTAAACTCAGCAGCAGGTTAGTACCTGCAAATACAAGTATTCTGTTGTGGAGTTTTTGTGTGCATGAAGTTGTGGCTGGGGCACAAAGTTGCTTCAGTGCTGGGGCTGCCTGCCAGCTATCCCTGAATTGGAGCACCCCTGTGCCCCAGACAGCCTCTTCACAGGACATCGAGCCAGGTCAGAGCAGCCCCAGGCTGGCAGGCTGAACCCCCACAGCGCCTGCCAGCTGGTGCTGACCTGACCCAGCTCAACATGCTGTGGTCCCAGTCACACATGTAAACGCGGTGCCCAGGAGTAATAAACTCTGGCACAATACGCCCCAGAGTTTATTGTGTTGCATTAATATACATGTGTAGATGCATCCACTGAGTACTTTTGAAATCCCTTCCTTTCATTGACTTTAATGGGAGCTAGATCAGGCTCTAGATTACTGCACTTGTTTTGTGCTATAATATATCCTGCATGAAAATGTTCTCCTGGCTCTTGTTCAGCTGGTTCTGAAAGCCACGAGAACTGATTCTGCTTGCAAGTCCCAGAAATACAATCCCTTTTTCAAATCTTGCTAAGCTATTAGTCTCAGTAATATCCCAGTGCAGTGAGATCCACCAATTTAATTAAATGTTGCATAATACTGTATTTCTTCTTGTCTGTTTTATATTTATTGCCTATTAATGTGTCTCATATTATGGGATGGGGTAAACAGAAGTGTCCAACTGGTCTTCTACAGGCAGTTTATCAGTTTTATACCTCTCTCATATATGCTATAACTCTTCTTTCAAACTACACTCTCTTGGTCTTTTTGGTCCCTCCTTGGTATAATCTTTCAGGGCCTTGGAGCTTTTCTACTTTCACTCTGTCTTTTTGTAGATCAGCTGCACTAAACTGGACAAAACATCATCAGGGAGGCAGTCAGTAATTTATATAATATAACATTCCACTTTCCATCTTACACACTCTTTCCCCTCTATAATGTCTTGACCAGCACTGAATTGAGTAGAGAGGTCCTAATGATGACTTTCTCTCCCCTGAAAATTTACGTTTGCTTAAAAGCCTATTTGAGTATATGGGCAGCCTAAATTGCGTTTTCCATCTGAAAGGTATTCACCACCTTGCTTAATTAGGCCCTTCTAGAGTTCCTTACAACCCTCATAGGGTTCTTTGACTAACCTACATTAACTGCCATCAGCTAATTTTGCTGCTGTATCCATTGCCTCATATTTCAGGCTGTCAATAAATATAACAAACCACCAAAACCTCAATACTGCTGTGTGGGGAACCCCATTTATGAACTTGGTCTGATGACAAGATTTGATCATTTATGACTGTTTCAGGCTGTTGAACTCTTACAGGTGCATCTCCTTTTGTACTACTGCAATAGATTGAGCTCAGGTGAGTCACTTGAGACAGCTGTCCCCAGGTTTAAATGGGAAGAGAATAATAGCATGGCAGTCTGATGAAGAGTCCTTCCTTCTGATACCAATTCTCCTCATATCTAACAGAGTGAACGTTTGGGCTTCAGGACATGCTGCAGAGCTCATATAACTTCTTAAGTAGAGTTTTCTGGAAAATGACTTGTAAGTCTGATGGGAAATGTTGCTAATTCAACATCGTTTTTTCTTACAAAGAATTTTCCCACCAAAGATGAGGAATTTCTGTCAAAATCAATGTCTTTCCAACAAAACATTTCTATTTCAATGATACCCCAATGGCTCTTAGGAGTTCTTAAATTTGTATTGTTTCCAGGTTGAAAAAGAGTGATTTGAGAAGGAATATTTTGGGGGGGCCGGGTCTTCAGCTTTGCTGTGCAGCTCTACTGAAATAAATGGAAGTACTAGTACAGTCTATACAGTACAAATACAGTCTTGTCAGCGTGGGACATCCTGCAAATGGCTTGAAGTCACTGCACATAAATTAAAGTAAAATTAAACAACTAGAGGAATTTTCTCATTCAGGCATAAAGTAGTCTTAGGTCACTGTAGCCAAACACCTTCTCAGGAGAGCTGTCTTCCTTGGAGTGTTCACTCAAGGTAGAACTCAAGTGTTTCTCCTAATTTGACTACTGTGCATACGCAAGAGTTAAGTGGTGTTTTCAACTTGTTAGCTATACTTCATGTTCATGTTGGAGGAAGAAATCAAATGTCTGGTGCCTTGCTTATCTGGCTTTGGAGGCATGCTAGCAGCTGGCACGTTGTACCTTGTGCTAGAACAAAGCTGAGTTAGCTATCGGGGGTGAAGTGCTGGCAGAGTGCTGCTGATCTTTGAGCTAGTAATGCAGAGGGAGCTCTGTACTGTTGGGTCAAATATTCAGTGCCACTATTTTAATTATACTGTGCGGCATCACATCTCATTTTACAGTGGGATCATTGTTGCTTGAGTTAGGCCAACTCAAGAAGAATTGACAAAGTGAAGTAAAGTAATAGGAGCTAGTCCTGCAATGAAGATAAGCCTTTTAAAACTATGGTGGTAGATTAATAAACAGGCAAAAGTAAGTACATGGCATATAACACTGTGAAAGGACATATAACAATTCCATTCCGGAAAGTTGGCAATTTTAGGCTGGCAATATTGTGAACTGATACATATCTATTGTATTTCAGCAGAGTTTGTACACCATGCACATACAATGGAAACTGATAAAAGGGATATTTTTAATATATTCTCATATATAATAGAACATCACAGTGCCTAGAGATTATGAGCTTTCTCTTCAGTTGATGTAAATAGGTATATTATACAAAAATAAAGATACAGCTGTGAATGTAAGTTTAGTCAAACTGTCCCTTGTTGGCTAGTATATGTTTGTTTGTATATATATGCATAGATCCTATCTGGAGAATAGCAGCCTCTCACAAGATGGGCATTTTAGTTATTAGGATAAAAATCTTTTCAAACTGTCTCTTCTGTCTAAGTCTGTCTTAAACCAAACCCTCAGGTGTCCCACATGGGTAAAGGCTTTCACACATTGTCCTGGAAATGGCATATTTATGCTGATTGTTAACACTATGGAAATTAATATCTCCAGCTGGGGCACTGTGCTGGTCTAACACTGTTACCCTGAAGCTGAGCCATCTGAAAAAGGTGGAATGGGATTTTTCATTTGCTAGTGATAAAACATGAAGATGTCAAGCCCTGGAAACCCAGATTGGAAGTGACAGAAGTACTTGGCCACAGAGCAAAGTAAACTGTAATCAGGGAGTTTTAGCTGCAGGCTTTAGTCAATGTACCTTTAGATGTTATCAAACTACACAGAGAAATAACATGAGGGACATTTCATTTTCTAAATTAGCCTTGGCCTTTCAGGCACCACCAAGGTTTCATAGGTTACCCAAGAGTGTATTAGTTGTGCTTGTCTGACTTGCTTCTAGCCCTCTTTATTGTTTGTGTTATTTGAGACACTCATTGTAACCACATTTTTGTGGTTCAGTCTTTGTTGCTTCTATTGCTTACTATGTAGAATGCACTGATAGAATCAATTATATCCAAAGATCTTAAAAGCCTTTTTCAAACATCAATTTTAGAAGCCATGGAGCAACCCTGGAAAGCAGAAGGCTTAAATGCATGCATTTCACAGCCAAGTTAAGAAAGCTGGTGAAGCCTATGTAAAGAGTCTGTGGCAGGCCTAGGAATTTTGGCTAGGGCTGGGTTGGCCTTTCACTGTGAAAACTTAAACGACACAAAATTCCTTTTGACTTCGTGTTTCATTACAGTCTCAAAGCCTGAACCCAGTTGGCCCATTGGCCCATCATTTCCAAGTAAACCTGAAACTACTCAAACAAATCTGGGCTTATTATTGCAAACTAAGTGAAACTTGAAGATTTCACCTTGATGGTTTCTTTTATTCAAATGTAGCATACAAATATAATCTGAGCCCATCATAAGCCAGAACCAAAGAGAGGGTCTGTGAGAAGTCCTGCAAGCAAAACTTCCTAGCTGTATACACATTTAGCTATAATACTTCATCCTGTTCAATAATTCCCTGAGTTTCTAAGCTGGAAAAGGTCATTTTCTTGACAGATGGTCTTCAGATGAAGGGATGAGCCAGCCATTCAATAAACCAATTATGCCCCTTTCCATCCAAACTCAGAACTAATTCCCCAAGTTTTTCACTCCATTCTTACTCTGGGTAAATTCTCTTTGGCTTAATGGGAGTTTGCCAGTGTAAGAACTTTGTAACTTGGCCATCTGTTTGGATACACAACTGCTCCATCTCCAAAACACAACTGCTTCATCTTCCCCCATTTGTTTTTCCCCTCCCTACTCTTTATGCATCTAAGCATCCGATTTCAAAGGCTAAAAACAACACCATAACTTTCCCTCAATTCCAAATGAATGACAAGCCCTTAGGGGACAACTCTTTTGGAGACAACCTGCTTGAATTCTGCTTCATGTGCGCACATGCTTTCCTGCCACCCCCATGGGTGGATGCCCATATTTATCAGCTCTCTCTGCACGTCCTTCTTGCTCCAGTTTAAATCCTTGAGTGCTCTCCAGTGGATGTGAGAGCCTCAGGCTCCTTTGCCCTTTGAGCCATTGAAAAATCGTGATTATACAGAAGCAGATGTTATGTGCCAACACCAGAAGCTATAGGAGGGAGGTGTATTTTCAACAAAGAGCTGTTAAATCTATATGGACTTCTAATTGAATTGCAAAAATCTCACTAGAGAGACCAAGTCAATGCAACACATCCCCCTCTACCACTACCCCTCCTTAGCCCATCTCTTGTGTTCTTTTAAAAAACTGTTTTCCTTTTCATGACAGCAATTCTAATCCCTAGCCCTATTATCACAGTTTCTCTTGAGCAGTTATTTGGATTAGGCAGAGAATGCATTGGCTCACTTTGATTAAAATGATCCACAATTTAGAGGCTCCATCATCCACTATGTAAAAGGTAGTGATGGAGAGAGAACAGGAATATACAATGGTTTCCAAACAAGGGCCTCCTGCTTCAACCTGCCTGCTATTTACATGGGCAATGACAATTATTATTCCCTGTCAGCACAGTTCAACTTCTGTACTTTGTTCTTTCAATGATGTAGCAGAAATGAGTACCTGCTGTTGCCATAGACTATATTAGAGTGTCCCAAATGGTGGCATGCAGGCCCCTGCAAGTACCTCTTCCACTGCCACAAAGTGGGGGAGGGATCCTGGAGGACTGTGCACCACTGTCATTGCCTGTATGGCTGGGGGAAAATCCTGGGAGGCTGCTGGCACTACTCACACAGTGTGAAGGAGAGACTCTCATAGAGGCTGCCCCGATGGCTTATGGCTGGTGTGGTGGAGGCCACCTGCAGTGCTGCATGGGACTCCCAGTCATGGTGAAATAGGACAGTCTGTTCAATATTTTCCACCTGGGGCAGCATAGTATTACATAAAGTCCCTCCTGCTGAATGGAGCTAACTGGGATTTACCACTGCTTTATCACCCTTACATGCATGTGTGATAAGACACATAACTTTGGTAGAACAGTGATAGTCTCCTTAGGAAAGTCTCAAGTACATGTGTGTATACATTCAACCTTAATCACAAAGCTGGGTCAACATCGTAACAACAAACAAATACAACCAGCTCTCACAATACAATGTATATATATTCAGGCAATGATTCACCACTGCATTGGCCCAGTTTTATGCTGTTGTTATATCACTAAAATCCATGAATTTATACTAGTTGTAATCCTAAAGTATAGGTGAGTCAGACCTGCCGACTGTGTACTTCACACACCCCCACTCTTTCACACACACGCATGAATATACATACATGCTGTATATATTCATCTAGTTTTAAAATTCTACCATTGTATAAGATTAGAGCTGGAATGAAATAGCAAAAACCAAATATTTGCTAACACGCATGCATTTCAATGCATTTGCTGCAGCAGAATGCATAACCCCTTAGTGCATGCATGTGGTTTCCAAAATGGAATATATAAGCAATACTATGCTATATTTCTTATAAGAAATATTATAAGAACTTAACAGCAGACTGAAATAGGTAAGAGCTAGAGACTGGCATATACAATGCACTTAGTCATGAATCTCTTTGGAAAATGTTTAAAAATGACTCTGTCCAAGTGGGTGTTATATTAATTAGCTTGTGGAATCTATTGCCACCCGATGAATATGTTGTAGAGCTGGGTTCTGACATATCCACTGTTAGATGTTTTGACTACTGAAATCTTTACATATATTTGCCTCTGCTTTAATTTACATGTGTTGACAGATTGTTCAGTATGTGCTATGTGCATCTACTTGAGATGTATTTGCAGTTTGTATTGTGTTTGTACAAGTTGGCTTATACATACATAAAGTGAATGTACACATCTGTTGATGGCCTCTTCAGTTAACATGATGACTCCATTATCAGAGGGCCCTGGAGACCACAGGGATTTGGGGCAGCCAAAAAAGGGTCAGACTGGTTAAAAACAGTAAAAAATATATATTTATGCTTTTAGGTTATGCTAGCTCCTTGTCCAGAGTTATCCACATGCTGGTGTGGTCCCTGAAGGCTATTCTAATTGGTCAGCTGTCACCTTTCACAAGGGATTTACAACTTCAGGGTTTAAGGATGCTCTCCTATAATTCCTTATCATACAACCGCTAGAATAGAGGTGGCACTGAAACTGCTACTACAGACTGCAAACAGATGTAGCATTTGTGCCATATTATATGTTGGCACAAAGCCCAGGCAAGTGGATGTCCATGCCCCTAGTTGTGCCACAGATGCCCCAAAGTGTGGCTGTGACAAAAGGTGGTAAAATTTGCGCTGCTTGTTTGCACTGGGTGCCTGTTTGCTTTATAGTGCAAGAGCACAGGCAGCCCAGAGGTGCCCACACTATCCATCAACCCTAGGCAGGGGCTCCTGGGGCCTGATCCTGAGCACTCCAGGAATTCCCTCACAGGATCAGGCCCCAGAGATCCTAGCCTAGGTTTTCCTGCTTGCAGAGGCATGCCCTGAGAACCTGGCAGGGGATTCCCTGGTGCATGTATCACACTATTGTGCCCCAACTTAACACAATGGTTGAAGTCTGTCACTCAGTTAAATGGATCAGCTATGCTGGGACACATTCTGGAACAGGTGATCCTGCTTTAAGGACAATGTCTGTTTACAGCCAGATTTTATTGATGCCCATGGTTTTTCATGCAAAAAAGTGGTTTTTGATAATTTGCTCCACCAGCTTAAAGGCTGCTATGCATTATTGGATCACTACAAAGCAATATAGAGAAGTATCAGGGCCATAGAGCTAGATTGTTAAAATGATTTACATGTAAATGAATAAAGGTACATATACACATAAATGTCCAATGTGTGTGACTTTTGATGTAAAAATAAGGTAGGAAAAATGCAAGTGCTAATCTGTAAGTGCCTGTTTTGCAAAGGCACATTTGTGTCTCCTCCCACAAAATTAGGTGCAAATTTATATGTGAACAAAGTTAACCTTAGAAAGCTTGGCAGGCACAATGTCATTGAGTTTAACCCTCTCAATGACCTATAATTACCAAGCAGCTATATATAAAACCAAAGCAAACTACAGAGTTAACCAAAACATCTAATTTCTGAAAATATAACTTCAGGGCCTTCTATTCAAACAAAGACCAAGTTATATTTGTTCTGACTCATATATCATCAGCAAAATTGTCAGATCACTTGATTACATAATCTTTTAATTTCAGCAACAGTGTCTGGAAGAGAGAGAAAACATGGCATGGTTTTCAGAGATCAGGTTGCACTTGCAATACTAACATTTAGAAAAATCTTTTTCAGACACATGAACTGACTCATCTGGGTGGTTTTGGCTTCAATTAGCAATGGGCAAACCTAAGAGTTTACAGTTCACTTTAGATAAGCCTCCAAAATATCAATATGTCGCCTGAAGTGAAGTCTAATTAAAATGTATCTGGATCTGGTTGGTCTTAAAAACCCACCTGAAATTCACAAAAAAGAGTTCTATACTTTTATTGAAACAATACATTTTTAAATTTAAAATGAAATTTTCAAAAATTTCAAGAAGACCTATAGCCAGCCAAAAACAAATGAATAGTCTTTCAGATGATATCCTGAAATATTTTCCATTGTTGAATGAAATATAATCTTTGAATAGCCTTTTCTTTGCAATTGTGACCATTTCTGTTCTTGATATGTCTGATACTTCCTGTTTTTTTTCTTGGTATTAAATATATCCTAATGAGAATAGTCTTTTAATGTTATATTGATATTTCTGCAAAGTACGAATGCACTTGAAAAAAGGTAAATATACAAAGACCAAATATATTCATAATTGACCATAAATTTAGTTTGAGGTTCAGGTTAATACTCTGGTCATTTTTCATTTTACCTAAACAGCTTGAATACTTTTCTCCCAAGAAGTGACAACTTCTGCTGGATTCCTTCTCCAATATCCATTTAAAGTAACTTGTTGTGGAAATCAAAGAGGTTGCAGCTCATTAGCATTCCCCTGTATTCACAAGCACAATGTCCTCGAAGTTTCAATTACTTTCAAGTAACTCAGTTCATGGGCACACAATAATTTTAATGGAGAGAGTTTAACCTTGCGCTCAGAGTATGTGCAACTTAGACAGCAAATGCCTCCTGAAAGTAAAGAAGGGTAAAAGGAAAAGGGAGAAAATGCCTCCATTTAGAAACTACAGTTGCCTTGGGAATGTGGTGACGGTATGCAGGGTAACTGCAGAAGGCAACATTAAACAGACCATAAAACTGACAACAGAGGAAATATGAACCTTCAATCTGAGTGCCTGAATCACAATGCTTCTCAACCCATCCTTGGTTGGAGTTGGCACACCTGTCTGCTTTTCAAGTCAGAGAGCTAGGGAAGAGGAGGACATGAAATAGGAGAGAGTTCCTTTTTCAGGATTCCAAAGGCAAGATGGTATAAATCAGTGCTGTGCCATTGTGACATCAATAAAACTATGCTGGTATTCACCAGCTGAGGATGTGGCCTTCCGGATGAGTGCTCCTTCATCCCAAGAGACAGTCCATATTGCAATGAATTTATAATTAATGGAAAAGACAGATAACTGGGAGAGACAATGCATTACCACTCCAGTTTGACAAATAGAAAATGGAAGCCCAGAGAAATAAAGGGCGAAATTTTCTCCTGCACCAGAGCTCTGGTTCCTGAGTCACAGGAGGCAGCCTCAGTGAAGGTGCTGCTTAGAGCAGTTTTTTACATACAGTTCCTTCAAAAATGGAAGCCTAGAATAATAGATCTCCACCCTGCCACCTCTTCTCTGCTAGGAGGCAGGGGGCACTACAGGTGTATGACCCTGTTGCAGCAAAGGGGCACCAGAAGAGAACTCCTCTTCTGGGTATTTGCAGTGAATTTACAATCTCTTTTGGACTGAGTGAAGCAAAAGGGTCAGTAGAGAACCTGGCCCCAAATGACTTCTCCAAAGTTATACATGAAGTGTATAGCAGGCTGGGGAATGGAACCATGCCTCTTGAGTCCTCCAGCACAGTAACATTATTTCTTTCTCTTTTGCCTTTTCTTTAAGTGTCTTCCTTTAAGTAATTTTTTTCATGGCAAAGTAGCACATTGTGATTTAACAAAAGAAAGAAACAAACAAAAAGTTTTTTTTTTATGCAAAACCAAAATGCATACAAACAACATTTGTGACCATAAAAATAAATCAGATATTAGAAGTGAATTTCTGGAGGGTTCCACACAACATCTAAGCAATCCTAAAGCATGATATTACCAAAAGCTTGTTATTGTTAATGTAGCCTCCCTAGAGCTTAGATCACAAACCCAAGGGCCCAGATTTTAATCTCCACTGAATTTCCTTCCTATTAATCTTTTTGGCTGGTATATTTGTATTTAACAAATACTGAGTCTACACACTATATTCATGCTTGTAAATCTAGTCATGATTTCTACTTGTCTCCTTGCTTCTAGTCATGGATCCCTGTCATGAGACAAAGCCATTGCCTCTACAGACAAATGCATCCTTTATTGTTATCTAACCATCCATCGATGAAATTGAGTTATATTTCAAATATTGCATTTCTGCACAGACATTTGCACACAGTCCTACTATGATAAGATACACAAGGCCATAATAAGGCCTACTGAAAAGGGATGCAGTTTCTTCAATTTCAGTAGATTTGCATTAATTCATTGTACACTAGGTCCATATTTGATTCATTAATTCCTGGTTTTCAGAATGAGAATTCTGTTCCATGCATGGCAGCTTTCAAAGTTTGAGATTTGTTTTTCCTGTGCACTGGAACAAAATCAAAGACCTTAAATGCCTATGCGCAAGGCAATATTTCTATTCTACACTATGGAAACATATGAAAGCTCTTGCCATATTGTATTAATCCACTGAAACTAAACATTGTGGGTTCTATGAGAAACTCTAATGACTAAGCCCCTGGCATCACAAACATTCAAAGCATAGTATCATGTGATACCTGAGATTATTTTTTACAAGTTTCTTACAGAGCAGAAGTGTGAAACTGCTCTGCTTCTTTTACCATTCTTGGTGGCAACACAGTATTGAATTTCCTTCTCTACAACAGTGTAAATCATGCTGTAGCTACCTGCTATAATGATTACCGATGAACAGAAAAGGCTTCCAGCCATATACAATCTGCAACTATATAAGTGTGTGTGTTCTTGAAGATGCAGCAAGTAGCAACTTACAGGGCCTGTCTACACGAGATGCTATGTCATCGTAGTGATAAGCTACATCTCCATAGCTCATCATTATGGCGATATAGCATCAGCGGGTGCAAACTGTGATGCCAACGCTACTGTACAGTTGGTAGTGTGTAGTAGTGTGGAAAAAAACCTGTGCTGCATCGGGACTGTGAAGTAACGCTGGTTACTTCACAGACATTTAGTAACAACTGCGTAGTCTGGCATGTGTGTAGATATGCCCACAAGGTAGGAAAAGACAGGGCCCAAAAGATAGGTAGCTTATGTAAAAGGAATACTATTTAGAAAACAGGCCATAGAACAGAGATTTAGCTGAGTGTTTTCAAGATGAGCCTAGCAGATGAAGTTAAGCAGACTGCAAGCCAGTCCAGGAGAGGAGGAAAAGTGGTGGACCTGCATCATCATGCTCTTCGACTGAATCCCTGTGTTAATTAGAGCTGCAATGTGATAAGGTGCATTGGGTCATGGTGGGACCCAACGCATGACTGGGGGGTCAATATCAAGGGCTATAGGCTGTACAGGAGAGACAGGACAGGGAGGGAAGGTGGTGGTGTGGTGCTCTACATCAAGGAGGAATACACATCCTCATCAAATAGCACAAGGTCAGAGGAGGGGCATGCTGAAGTGCTCTGGGTTAGAATAAAAGGCAGTCGAGGGGAAAGAGACTTAACAGTGGGGGTCTACTACAGACCACCCAACCAAGGGGAAGAGCTAGACCAGAAATTCTTAAGTCAGCTCACGGAGGTAGTTAGGGCAAAAGATGTTGTCATCATGGGTGACCTGAACTTTCCAGACATCTGCTGGGAAGAGCAGTCAGCCAGGTCTGACCACTCATGTAGGTTCCTAGCCGAAATGCAGGACCTCCATCTAACCCAAGAGGTGCACAGTCCCACCAGGGGAGACACCCTGTTGGACCTGATGCTGGCCACAGGCGATGACCTGGTGAGGGGGCTGTGGGTGCTCAGCCACCTGGGAAACAGTGATCATCACCTGCTGGAATTCACCATCCAGCACAAGGTGACAAAGGCCTGCAGCAAGGCAGCAGCCCTAGACTTCAGGAGGGAGAACCTCAATGAGGTAAGGAGAATAGTTGGGGAGGGGAGTTGGGTGTCCAAGAAGAGCTGTCGTTCCTTAAGGAGACGATCCTCCAAGCCCAAAGGGGCATAATCTCAACATGGATCAAAGGGGGCAGGAGGGTGCAAAAGCCCCCATGGCTCACCAAATGCATATGGGAATGTCTCCTAGCTAAAAGGGAGGCGTACACCCAATGGAAGGGAGGGGCCATCACCA
>NW_017729022.1:77612816-77613305 GCF_001723915.1 Gavialis gangeticus
AGAGGCAGGTCATGTCAGACCAACCTGGTGGCCTTCTATGACCAGGTCACTAAATCCTTAGATGCAGGGGTAGCAGTGGACGTAGTCTTTCTGGACTTTCGGAAGGCCTTCAACACTGTCTCTCACCCCATTCTCATTAAAAAGCTGGGGGACTGTGGTGTTGACACCTACACAGTCAAACGGGTCGCTAACTGGCTAGAGGGCTGCACTCAGAGACTGGTGGTGGATTTCGACCTGGTGGGATGTGGGCAATGAGGTCCCCCAGGGCTCAGTCTTCAGGCCCGCACTGTTCAACATGTTCATCAGTGACTTGGACGAGGGGGTAAAAAGCACCCTGTTCAAATTTGCTAATGACACTAAGATGTTGGGGGATGTGGGCATGCTAGATGGGAGGAATAGGCTGCAATCAGACTGAGACAGGTTACAGGGGTGGGTGGATGAGAACAGGATGGGTTTCAACACTGACAAGTGCGAGGTGATGCACCTGGG